>NC_137143.1:10259920-10442420 GCF_949319135.1 Squalius cephalus
TTTGTTAAAAAAAACTCATCACCCAATTGTAAAGTCTTCCTCTTATCCCTAGATTATTAATTTTCATTAATAATCCTTCTGTCCACATGGTATCATATGCTTTTTCTATGTCAAAATAAATGTCTTTTTCATATGTCATCATTACTTCTTTCATACTAATTGTCTTTTCAATCTCATTGCTTACTTTAACCATTGCATCCATTGTTGACCTACCTCTATGAAATCCACATTGATTACTATTAATTAACCTTCTTTTCTCTAAAAAAATATGTAAATCTTTGCACTATCATTTTCTCCATCCATTTACATAAATGTGATGTTAAGGCTTTTGGCCTATAATTTTCAGGATTTCCAGGATCTTTCCCTGGTTTATGAAACGGTAGGATTGTTGCTCTTTTCTATTGCCTAGGTATATCTACGGTGGCCGAGAGAGCTCAACGCGCTGCAACTGAAGAAAACACATGCAAATAGAAAAACACCCGCAAAAATTAAGAAAACATCTTCATCAGTTTCACAATATGTGTGCTCCAAATACTCAAAACACAAACAAACACAGAAACGCGCTGCAAAAGTTCACAACACAAACAAATCAGAAACGCGCTGCAAATAGGACAGAATACAACGGAAATGTTTCCGGGGAACCCAATAAGTGACGGACTGGGACGTTTTTATTGCTCATGAGCATTACCTATGCCCTAACGTTACTCCCTTAAAAGGGCAGTCGGCAGAGCCCTTGAAGTGGGCACTTTGGAGGGAGCGGGGCACTTGTGTGCCATTATGTAGCCGTTTGGAACGGACTTGATGAAGGGAGCAACGAAAGACAATGTAATTTCCTCATTATTTTCACCTGGGATGTTCCCATGACAACGCAGCGCCGTCTCATATTTGGACCTCTTATACTGTCTATGATTTGGACACTTCATTCTAACATTTCTTATGAAACTTATTTTAACATAACATGAATGTGTACAATGTAACTGATGTATATATTAATATATTTCCCTCATGTTCTTTTTCTCTATCTTTTTTCTTTAATTTATTTTAGTCTTCAGCTCATTTTCTTTTCTGATTAGTAGGCTATTCTTATGACATTGAACATATTATAAATACATTTTGTATATTGTATACAAAGTTGTATGTCATAAACGTGTAATCTCTGTATGTTTTGCAACAAAAATAAAATAATAAATTAAATTAAATTAAATTAAAGTAGACAGCTCTGTAAGCACGTCCCAGTCAGGTCCGTCACTTATTGGCTTCCCCGGAAACATTTCCGTTGTGTTCTGTCCTATTTGCAGCGCGTTTTTGATTTGTTTGTGTTGTGAACTTTTGCAGCGCGTTTCTGTATTTGGTTGTGTTGTGAACTTTTGCAGCGCGTTTCTGTATTTGGTTGTGTTTTGTGAGTATTTGGAGCACACATGTGTTGTGAAACTGATGAAGATGTTTTCTTAATTTGCAGGTGTTTTTCTATTTGTATGTGTTTTCTTCAGTTGCAGCGCGTTGAGCTCTCTCGGCCACCGTATATATCACCTTCACGCCAAATTCGATTAAATAGCTTACGAACAATCTCTAGAACCTCTTCTGGCAGTTGATGGCACACAGAGGTGGGTAGTAACGAAGTACATTTACTTCACATTTACACTGTAAAAACTAAAGGAGCCTCAAATATCCTGTCGGATACTCAAGGAACTTCAAAATGTAATTTAGGTGCCTCAAAGCTCTTTCTCCTATAGTAGGGTTACTGGAGGAGCATTGACAAACTTTGAGGTTCTTGCTGGAACTTATGGGATCCTTTAAGTACTTTGTATTCAGTTCAGAGGTTCTGGAGTCACCTTTTCATTACCATGAGACCTCGAAGTGCTTTGGGGGAAAATAGAGGAACTTGAATGCGATAAAAGGGTTATTGGAAGATCTTTTAACATTTAAGTGGTTCCTGGAAGATCTCTTATGTTAAAGCCAGCATCTGGAGGAACCCAATGGTTCAGTGAGGCCAGAATAAGATTATTAGTATCCTATTATTATTATTATTATTACAGGCTATTAAGTTTGATTCAGCATACATACCCAGGTGAAAAAGACGTACTATTAAATGTATTAAAAATGTATTTGAGTGTGTGTTTAGTAGACCTACAATACAAATATACTTTAATGCATTTTTAATACATTTAACAGTAGCCTACGTCTTTTTCACTTGGGTAGCTTACATTTATTTAGTATAGGCCTATTTCATTAAGTAATTTAAACCTTAAACAACAACACTAAATAATAATAATATTAATAATATGAAGAAAAAGAAGAACCAGGAGGAGAGACGTTTTATTCTGTCACGAAACTGCTGCTATTCCTCTGCTGTCGTCGCTTCAGTGATCCTCGCGCGCAACAAAGCTCAGCTGATCGACGTCATCGGGTTTGAAAGTAACGGCTCCTCTCATCAAAGCTTCCGCCGTTTGTTCGGCTCTCCATTACAAGGTTTGTAAACTCGCCAAATAAATATAGGCTACATACAGAGTCTACTCACTATATATTCAAACACACATATATATAAACACACATATATATAAACTAAATTTATTATACATTACTACGTTTTTACAGTGTTTACCACTCGTTTATTGCACAGTATCTGGTATGAAGGTTTTAGCCGCGATGCTAACTACGTTGATCTAATGAACAAATGGAAATTATTGACTTATTGTCTTAGATTGATTTAGTCATTCAATTCAACATATTCTGTACAACTGTGTCTTCAAATTGCTGATATAGCCTGCCTAACTAATTTAGCTGATTCCTGCTGTCTTTATTGGCGTTTGTTATGAATAACAAAAGCAGGTTAATATAGTTTGGTCTTTTTGTTTAGCCTAACTTTACTTACTACATGTTCCCTCATTCTCTCACATACCATTTTAAAGCCATTTACTGGTCAATAAATATTATGTTGTGAATAATCAGCTTTGTTCTTTTGTTTCCCCAGAACAACCATTACATTTCTAAAATAATCTGAACATTTCAGTGGCAACATTGAATTACAGTAAGTTACCTGCACCACATGCAAGTACTTTATTACTATGAACTTTCTCTGTGTGAAATTGTATTGTTTGACTGTGTACTTGTGTTGTTTAATCAGTTATTCTCAGAAAATCTTCCCTCATGCTCTCAAATCTCATTCATGTTACTCAGAAAAATAATATCACAGGTTTGGTTCACAAATAATGCTATGTTATGCATGCTATGCTTTATCATTTGCATTTGAATATAAGACATTTTAACTCTGAATTATAACTTCAAGTTTAGTCTTTTTCGACAAAAAAAAGGAAAAAGCTATTATATGGCTTCAGAAGACTTACAACACAACCCATAACACATGAGTTGTGAACTCATTGATTATTTTTAGGATCTTTTCTGGGACATTTTTGGATCTTAACCATTTTTACATAAATTGTTGCAATGAATTGAGCTAGACAAGTGTACATAAGAATGGTTTCATGAATGATTTACACAATTTTTTTCTGCTTGTGTTTCATGCAGTGAAAGCGGACGGTGACTGGGGTTGCATTATGCCTGAGATCTGCTTTTGGGTTCCACAGACAGAAAGTCAAACAGGTTTGGAACATCACAAGGCTGAGGAAAATATTTAAATTTCACAACTATCACTTTAATAACCTTACTAACAGTAAATTTTGTTCTTTGCAGGGATCGTGGTACGCTGAAATACAAGTTTGAACAAGAATAAAAATCCTCCTGTAGACCTGAAAATCATTAAAGTGCCTGGACCATCCACCAGAAAAGAGGAAAAACAAACGGAAAATGAATCTGCTGTACCTTTTCACTTTTCTAACTCTTTAAGTACCTCACACCAACTTGATCCCATAGTGACATTTTTTACCACAAACGAAATTGCTGATTGTGTGGATTCTTATTGAAATGACTGGAATTCACCAGTGAACATTCACAGAACAACAGATAATTTTACTGCACCTTAATACTGTTTCCGGGTCGAAGCCTCTACTTCCTCTATCTTGTTTCATGAGAATACTCAACAACCATTTATGAACACTGTTGATTCAAGTCACACATTTAAGCTTTTCAAAAGCCATAGTGTACATTACAGTCTCCAGTCTAACGGCATCCCAGACATTTTATGTTTCAAAATAGCTGAATAACTAACCATCTGAGATTTCGGTATAGAGATAAAGGTTAGGATCATAATTTTCAGGAATATTACAGCACAATGAGTGTATATTAGCACTGTTTGTTGTTTGTTTTTGGCATCTGATAGAGCTTTTGGACTTACCATCGGACTGAAACACAAATGTTTTAAAGTTAAGTAAAGATGGACATTTTTAATTAGTCAAAATGTAATTTTTTTACATTGATTTATTTCGTGGAACATATGTGTTTCCATGCATTTTGTTGAAATGTCTTTTCTTGTTTATCTATTGTATATACATGGTTGATTATTCATGTTGCTTATGTATTATACTATTTTTTGTGTTTTTTTGTGTATTCATTGATATTAATCTATAGTTAGCTTTTTTTCCCCATGTGCTTGGAAGTGTATGTATAAAAATGAATATCAAATATGTAATAAACAATTCTTATTTTGTATTTGGTTCAATTTGTTTATTATAATAGAAGTCAAAGGTAACCACAGTAACAACGTGAAATTAAATATTTAAAAAAAAAGAAAGAAATTTGGTTCCTGGAGGCACCCAAAGTGGTTCCACACAGTGCCTAATATAAGAGTTCCTCAGGAAACCTGTGTGGTTCATCAGAGAACAGGCCCTTTTTAAAGGGTGCCTAGAGGATCTACAGACGGTTCCGCCGGCGTGGCAAAGTGAAGAACCCCAAAAGGTTCCTCCAGACACCTTTTACAGTGTGTACTTGAGTATTTTTTTGGAAAAATTTTACTTTTAAGAGTAGATTTGAATGTGGGTACTTATTACTTTTACTCGAGTACATTTCTAATGAAAAAACTGTACTTTTACTTCGTTACGTTGGGCGACGTTCCTCTCGTTACTTTATTTAATGCAATATGTGTTGTTAATGCGCAAGTGCAATGTATCTTTTTTCTGGGCTTGAGCGATGCTCAATTCACAAATGAATCACTCTTTTGAGTCGATTCTGTTCAAAGACTTCATCAAACAAGTTGGCAGATCTGTCTAAATCGGTTCGCGAATCAGTTTGAATGATCTGTTCAGTTCCTGCACGCACTGAATCGTCTGAAACGATTTCAATTCACACTCGACTCGGAGTCGTAACAGGAAGATTTAAGGACATCAAGAGCGTTGGATGAAGTGGCAGTGGACCGTACAGTACAGTCAAGTGAGAGCAAATCTTCCAATGCATCATATATTTGCCAGCGATGAAGATCTTTATTAGTTGAACATCTTCGTAAGCTGTCTGTGAATGAATGATTCCACAGGACGATATATTCGATTTAATTTCACTCAGGTAATACATTTTACAACCAAACAGATTATTACGCCATGATAGCACTACTAGAAAGTATGACATTACCCGTTTTTTGGACATATACATTAATTTATACATTAAATAAGCTACCATTGTTCACAGTTTATGAACACCCGCCATCCCGCGGTAGTTTGTGTGTATTGTTGCGCAGTGGCGTGCGAACTCGGCTTGAAAACGAATGCCTTGCCTGCCGTCGACACAGTTGAGTTAACCAGTTTAAACATGCTTGCAGAAATACAGTAGGCTATACATTTGATTATATTTTGGAGAACCGACAGAAGAAGATCCGTCGATGTACTTTTGTTTGGTATTTTGTGTTCAGATATTCAGTAGCAGTCATGAGCGCGAGCACATGTGAAGAGTTTTAACTCTTTCTTCTCTGTGTCAATTACATGCTTTGAATGCAACACTCTGCAGATTCACTTTATTTCGACATTGTCTAATAATCCAAATGTAGTTGTATAAGTTACTATTATACAAACCAAAGGACAGGCAATGATTTTCTTTTTCGGGCTACAGATTTTACTTTTTGTTGCAAAGAGAGCCAATATACTTATGAAAACAATAGTCATTTAAATAAAAACAAAAATCTAAATAATATCATTTTATATATATGATGACTTCAGATGCAAAAGCCTATAAGTACCATCTGAAATTTTCTTCCAAAAGAGCATTTTTATCAAGCTTGTATGTTTATGTTCAGTTATTTCACTTAAATGGCAATGAAAAGTACCTATTAATTGTCATTAAAGTGAAATTACTGAACTTAAATATACGAGCTTGATAAAAATGCTTGTTTTAGAAGAAAGTTTCAGATGGCACTCAGAGGCTTTTGCATCTGAAGTCTTCATAGACCTATATATATATATATATATATAGGCCTATATGATCCGAAGTAAGTTACTCGCTACTTGAGTAGTTTTTTCATTGGATACTTTTTTACTCTTACTCAAGTAACTATTAAGATTATTACTTTTACTTTTACTTTGAGTAAATATTTCTATAAGTACTTGTACTTTTACTTGAGTACAGTTTTTGGGTACTTTACCCACCTCTGATGGCACATGACATAACTAATCTGATCTTGTCCTGGGGCTGAATTTTTAGTTTTAATTGCTCTTTTTAACTACATCATATTAAATTCTAAAACGGTGTATTCTCATTTTCCCTTTTTTAAGTACATGTTTATTTTCCCTTTCTTTTTCTTATGATATTTAAGCTTTTTTCTTATGAAAAGCTATAGCTTTTTCTTTTTCTGTAATGACAATTTTATCTCCTTCTGCCAGTACTGGAATTGTTTTATAAGTTCTTTTTCCACACATTTTCTTAATCAAATTCCATACATCTCCTACATCTGTTTCCCTACCAATATCTGAACAAAGATTTCTCCATGAATTTCTTTTTGCGGATTTAATTTTTCTTCTCACTATAGCTGCTTTCTTTTTGTATTCTATCAGATTACCTGTACTCATATTATTTCTAAAGTTCTTGAAAGCACGGTTTCTTTCTTAGTTCAACCAAAAATTACAATTCTGTCAGTAATTATTCACCCTGATGTTGTTCCAATCCCTTAAGACTTTTGTTCATCTTCGGAACACAAATTAAGATATGTTTGATGAGATCTGAGAGCTGGATCACTCCTCCATAGGCTTCTATGGGATCGAAACTTGCCGGCCCAGAAAAGTTAGTAAAGACATCGTTAAAATAGTCCAAGTGACTACAGTGGCTCAACCATAAGTTTATCAAGCGACACGAATACTTTTTAACGACATTATTATACAATAAAAATAACAACATTATTCAACTGTTTATTTTCTTCTGTGTGGGCCTGAGTGAACTGTGTAACAGCACAGCACTTCTGTGTTGTATGTAACCATGTAGGCTCACGCTGACTGAAGCGGCTCAAACGGGGGCCCTTTCAGGACCCTGAGGACCATAGATAGGTCCCATGAGGGGACAGAGGTGGGCCAAAGCACTGTAAGCCTTCTTGTCCCCTTAAGGATGCGAATGATGAGATCGCTTTTTCCCAAGGATTGACCAGCCACGGGAGCGTGGAAAGCTGCTATGGCTGCCACGTATACTTTGGAGGGGGTCCTGTCTGTGTGTAGAAAAGAGAGTACTAGATGTAACTCACATGAAGCTGGTTCTACACCCCGAGCAGTGCATCAGTTCGTGAACACTGCCCACTTCGAGGCATAGAGGCTTCTCGTAGATGGAGCTCTAGCCTCTCTTATGGTGTTCTGGGCTCCCTCTGGGAGGTCCCCGGGTACCCATTGAGGGGCCATACGTGTAGAGCTCACAGGTCTGGGCGGGGATGCCAGACTGACCCATTCGCCTGCTTGAGGAGGTCCTTCCTCAGCGGTATGGGCCATGGTGCTGATTTCAGCAGCTCCACCAGCTCTGGGAACCAGGTCCTGGACAGCCAGAGCAGAGTTATGAGAAGGATTGGGCATTTGCTCTCCCTTATTCTCTCGATGACCTGTGGGAGCATTGCGACCAGAGGGAACGCATAGAGGGGGAGGTTGGGCCATTTGTGGGCCAACACATCCTTTTTCTTTGAAAAAAATATTGGGCAGAGAGCGTTGCCTTCTGAGGTGAAGAGGTCGACCTTTGCCTTGCCGAAGGTGTTCCAGATCAACTGAGCCGCCTGTGGGTGGAGAGGCCACCCTGGCGGTTTATGTAGGACACCACCGACATGTCCGTTCGGACTAGGACGTGGTGTCCCCTCAGTTCTGGTAGGAAGAACTTCAGGGCCAGGTAGACTGCTCTCATTTCGAGGCAGTTGATATGCAGGAGCCGCTCCGGGCTCGACCAGAGGCCTGTTCTTGCACAGGGCCCCTCAACCCAGGTTGGAGGCATCTGTCAAGATCACCTTCCTCCTTGAGACCACTCCCATGACCACCCCAGAATGTTACCAGTCGGAGCGTTTCCACGGAGCTAGAGCTCTGACACATTTGTGGTCCACGTTGATACGCAAAGGGCACATGTGCAGTAAGCCCAGTTGGAGCACTGATGATGCTGAGGCCATAAGACCCAGGACCCTCTTAGAAACGTTCTTAGCGGTCTGTGTGAGCCCGCTGTGAACGAGGCGCGCTCTCATCAGTATAGAGCCGAAAACTATCCCCAGAAATGTGATGCGCTAGCTGGGGACTGTGTGTTCTTTGTGAAACTGACCTTGAGCCCCAAGAATTCCAGATGGCTGAGGAGAAAGGATGTGTGAGCTATCAACTCACTCTCTGATTGCTCTGTTCAGGTGTCTGAGATCCAAAATCAGCCTGAGGCCGCCGTCCTTCTTCGGGACGAGAAGTAGCGGCTGTAAAAGCCTGATTCACTTAGAGGCGAGAAGATCTTCTCGACGGCTTCCTTCATTAGAAGTTTTGACACTTCGGTGCGAAGGATGTGTGCTACAGTACCTTTCACCGAGGTCTCTATTACTGCGCGAAGCGCGGGGGCCTGCGAGCTAACTGGAGCGAGTATCCCCGTTTTACTGTGTTGATAACCCAATCTGATATCCCGGGGATGGCCTGCCAGGCCTCGGCCCGGCCCGGGAAGCTAGGGTCTGTATGCATAACAGGGCGGGCTGTCCTGAAACGGGGCACCTGCCGCCTCGCGAGATGGGAAAGCGCTCTTTATGAGTGTGTCTGACGCTGCCGCGGTGGCAGCGTTTATTATCAGCGGTGTGTGCTTTGTAGCGGGCTTTGCGACTGATGTATGAACAATACGAGCCGCCTGAACTGATAAGGGGGCTGCTATTAAGACAGCTGACTGAGCTGCCATAATGACGGTGTTCGCCTGCAACGGCGCATTGTGAGGCTCGGTTTTCATGAGAGTGTTCATTGCTGTAGTGGAGACAGTATCTGATATCAGTGGCACATGCTTTATAACGGGCCACGTGACTGATGTTTGAACATTTTGGACCGCCTGAACTGTATGGGGGCTGCTATTGAGACACACTTTATTCACTCTGACCGAGCTGCCGTAATGACGGCGTTCGCCTGCAACATTGTGAGGCTCGATTTTGTATGGGGGCTGCTATTTAGACACTCTTTATTTGCTCTTATCGAGCTGCCGTTGCTATGGCGTTCGTCTGAGGTGCAGCGCGCTTTACAGCGGGCCTACTGGGCGACTTTATTATTGGGGGGACAGACAGAAATGTGCTCATTTCGTGCTTTACTTGGTTCGCTGTGAAAACAGCGTTTGTTTGCAGGGGCATGTGCATGATGACGGGCCCATTTACTGCAGTAAAAACATTTACAGTCACCTGAAGCTAAGCGGGAGCTGTGAGATGCGCACAAGCTCTCTTCGAAGGCGGTCCAGCTGCAGCGGGACTCGAACCTTCTCTTCCCCCCCCCGTCCTTGGACTAGGAGGGAGGCCGAGGCACAGGGTCCAACACAATCTTGGGTTGGGGCCCTGGCGAACCGGGAACGGGTAGCGCTTAGCTGGTTTCTGGCGTCCGTGAGCTTCATCCGCGGGGCAGGGCTGAGGGGCTTGCGGTACAGGCTTGGCTGGCTGAGGAGGCGGCGTTTTCTTAGGGCGCCTAGAAGCCGAACTTGAACGCTTTGGCAAGAAATGACGCATGGCTTGCGATGACTTCTGTGCCTCAGTGAATCTCTCGTAGAAACCCTTGACCACTGGCCCGAAGAGGCCGGTGTTAGAGATAGGCGCGTCCAGGAAAGCAGTTCTGTCAGCGTCCTTAATCTCGGTCAGGTTCAACCAAAGGTGGCGCTCTAACACAATAAGGCTAGCCATCCCCCTGGCGATAGCCTGTGCGGTTGACTTAGTGGCTTGCAGGGCTAAATCCGTAGTGCTGCACAGATCACTAAATGCTTCTGGAGGTGGGCGGGCAGAGATGTGTGGCCACAGCCTCTTCCAGGAGGGGCATCCTGTCGTACATCTTTTCCTCGGTGCTGTCGACGATCGAGAGCGTAGAATACGGGGCGCACCATGATTTCGTGAGTTCGTCATGGACTTCAAGTAAGCAGGGCGCTGGTCTCTGCGGGGGGCCTGTTGGTGCCCTTGCAGGAAGCACCCATCGAGCCTGCTCGCGGTGGGCTCCTCAGGCAGCGACCACTCGAAGCCGAGGTCGCTGACGCCCTTTGTGAGGACGCGGAAAAGCTCAGCGTTGACGTTCACTCTGGCTCCGTCACAGCTGGCCTGAGACTGGAGGGCGGGGTCTGGTGTAGAGCTCGGCCAATCCTCTCTCTCAAACTCAGTGAATGAAAGGCTGTCGTCGTCTTTTTCCCCTGAAGCGCCGAATGAGATGAGATCTGCCGCTTGAGACGAGGGGCAGAAATCCATCTACGAGAACAGCACTGGTGAGGGGGTCTCGCAAGGAGAAGGTGAGAGGCACGGGGAATGGGCCGGCGTGGAATCGCCCTTCTCTCTCTTCTCGACTTTGTGCACGTCGCTTCTTCCATTGGGGCTTGAGAGAAGGAAGCGGGAGAGCAGGAGGGGCGGGGTCGCCCTCCGAGACGAGAGCTAGCCGCGAGCGCAGGATGGCGATTGGAAGGCTGTCACAGTGTAAGGCAGCTGCCCTGGTTGAGTGCAGCTGTTGCGTGGGTGAGGCCCAGGCTCGGCGCGCACTCGCTGTGACTGTCACTGTCGTGCAGAGGGGCTCTGCACGTGGAACAGTTAGTCAGAGGCATTTGCAACAACGCTCTCGGAAAGTTGCTCTTAAATCGCTGATTTTTAGCTTAGAAAGGATATAGACTTCTCTCGCCGGATAGCTGCAGGTTAACGGCGATCTCAGGGAGGCGGTGCCGGTCCTCTGAATCTGCTTTAGCTGGCAGGTCGCTCGTTCAGTTGCACTTCGACGGCGAGATCTCTGGAAAAGTCAACGATGTGAAGTTTAGCTGAAGGAGATAAAATCTGACTCTATGGCGAGCTGGCCAGGCTTATATAGTCATAAGCCACGCCCCTTCTTCATAGGATGTGCAGTTGCTGCAGCACAGCCAATGGCAAGCAAGACGCTCTGCTCTATGCTCGCTGTGCAGCTGCACTGCATTTTAAAATAAAGGCTTCAATATTCTCCCATAGCATTTTTCCCATAGCATCTAGCTAGACGCAACACGAAGTGACCGTTCTCGAAAGGGAACAATTATTTAACCAGGGTTACACTTTCTCCCCCTGAAATCATACAAGCCCCTTTGCATGCTCTGAGTGGCTGATTAGTCACTGCATTTGGTGAAACATCAGGTAAAATGGAAAGGGCACCTGGATTTTCAACACCATTGACAGAGCTAACAAGGGCAGTGCTTAACCCCTGGAACAAAGACTGAACAACAAAAGGGGTTTCCAAGCTGAAAGTAGGTAAGTCTCTCAGGTTCCTCTCTCTGCTTTCTAAAACATCTGAGTGGAATATCTAAATTCTGTCCTCGCTCAATTTCTGGCTGTTGTTCTCTCCCTTCAACAGGAACACCTGAGGTTTCAGCAATGTTTGTCGCTTCAACTTCATCTTCACCTTCACTTTGAACAGGTAGGTCCCTTTTGGTTTCAGTTTCGTCCTTGTCTGGCATATTACTTGTTTCAAAGACCCTTGGAGCAGCAACAGGTGAGTTGTCAACTGGGGTATCAACAGGTAGGAATATCAACATCTGGAGGTTCTTGATTAGTTGAGTTAGCATCAGGAGAAACATCCACAGTTTCCTTTGATCTACAGATGTCATGGACTGTGGAGAACCGTTCTGTTTCCTCAACTGGAAAAGCATCATACCTCCCATTTAGATCTTCCTCCTCTGGATCAGAGAACGAATTATCATCATCAGATGGTTGGATACCAGGGTTCTGGCGTATTTTGGGTTTAGAAGTAGGTTTGATCAATGTAGGGCTTGAAATTTCTGGCGATGGTAAGAACCCACAAGGATCTCAGGACGGACCGTGTACACTGGTAGGTCAGCTGCTCGCTTTACTACTACATACACCTCGGACTCCCATTTGTCTGCTAACTTGTGCTTACTTTTCCAACCAAAACCAAACTTTTCTCACCAACACATGATCATTGACTTCCAAGGAGGAATTTGTCACACGTTTGTCAAAAATGGTTTTGTTCTTCTCTGTTCCTAACCCTCTCTTTAATGCTCTATGGAAGGCAAGCAAATAACTTTCTTCCAGATGAGACTTTAGATGCTTGACATATTCAGAACGGGATTTCTGTGGACTGTCCTGATATGGCAACCCAAGGGCAATGTCAACAGGCAAACGAGGTTGGCGCCCAAACATCAATTCATACGGGGTAAACCCTGTAACTTGTCACTATGTAACACTGTCACTATGAAGGCATTCAGGGAACCCATAGTGCACAATAAAGTTTTCCCAACGACACTTTGCCTTTTGATTTGGGGTAGGGATTGCCACAGCATACTTAGTGAAAAAATCTGTGATCACTAAGTAAGGCTGTCAACGAATATTCTAAATTCGAATATATATTCGAATACTTTTAAAAAACAGAAATTCGAACGTGAAAATTAATATTCGAATGTGAATTTCGAATATGGAAAAACACGCCCGCGGAAGCAGAGGTGCGGCTGTCTGCTTTGCGAGTGGGCGTGCGCGCTGCCTGAGGGACAGGTCACACGAGTCGCACTGTCTAGCGTCACTGCTGAAAGTTGACAGTGCACTAAAAAGACAATGGAATAAATTGCAGTCAGTTTTTCCTTTTTTTAATACAAGCACCAAGAATGTAAGTAGCCTTTTTCTTTTTTAATAGCACTTTATTTTTTATGAACCTCAGGGTAAAAGTTCTTTGTTGTCACATTTCTCGGAATTGTGTGCCTCATTTTATTTAACGTTAAACAGAAAAGTTCCATGTTTACCACAGCACAGCTCCCTCGGAGCGTTCAATGTCGGTTCTATACTGTAAAACTTCAATTAACCCTCTGAGGTCGGCAATCACGCCGGCGTGATCTGCTCGCTTTTTTCCTTATCAGTTGAATTGAGACCCGAAATACTCCGCCAAATATTCGCCAAATAAAGAAAAATAAACACGAAGCGAGTTCTGCCTTCTCTCGTCCATTCTGAAACGCGTCCGAAAATGAATCATAACTCAGCGAATACTTCTCACACAGACACGTGATATATGTCTTTATTAAGCTTGAAATCTCTTCTTTTAAATGAAGTAATTTATATAAAAAACAAATGTTTTCAACTCATGTAATCTGTTTGAAAGCAAGGAGAGGTACCGTTTTTCCTTCTCCCTTCATTATCTCGATAATGAGCTGAGGCCGCCCCGCCCCCGGCGCTATTCACATGGTAAATAGTTTAGGTAATCTATGCCTCACACCCTCCCTCCCCCTTCTCCCCCCTTTTGGTTAAGTTTGTCTTTTTAAAATGGTCTTTTGTCTTTTATTTTTCGTGTTTGCCTTTATGAGGAAAAAACGTGACAGTTCTCCATTGTGTGCGCGAGCGCTCTGAAAGCCACTAAAAGACTTTCAAACTTTCACAGAGACCTCAAAACAGAAAGCACAAATCCTTTTTTTAAAACGAATTTCGTTTTGTATTAATTGTATCTTAATTTTAATATTTTTTTCATTAACAAATTTCCTTTAATACATTTAATACATTAAAAAGTAAATATAGGCTAGCAATCACAACATAAGGTGCTTGAACTGGAGATTATATCATCATGAACCAGACCCTAAGCCTACTCGCCTCACAGGTCTAAAAAATGTGAAATATATTTACAGAAAGCTGGTTCTAAACAAACCCATCCAAAACAAAAAACTATGTAGCCTAATAAATGTGCATTTCTCCGGTGCGTTCACTGCGAAGATCGCGAGTCAATAGCCTATCGTCAACTTCATCTTTGCCAGAAGTTAATAAACAATTAAAATGTCTTATTGCAATATTTTACATAGGCCTATTCATAATCATTACTTTTGGTGGATATTTGAGGCAGCTTTTTAGGTTTATGGCGTTTTGGAAAAGAGCTCTTCACGTACAAACACCGTTTCACCAAGGCACAGCGGCCCTTCAGCACATAAGAACAAAAAGAGAAAAAGTTTACAGTTTTCAGTGCGTCCTGCTCTGATTGCTGTGTTCTGACTGAAAAAGTGCGTGCAGGAGCACATGCGCAAAACATAGGTTTGTAAAATGTCCTTTTGCCTTATGATATTCTTGTACGTGTAAGTGGTCTAGGGGTAGAACTTGTGCCTAGCGTGTCAGAGGTTCTCGGTTCGAATCCGTTGCTCGTATAGATTTTTTTTTTTCTCTCAAAACCGATTATGTTTTTCAGTGGTTGTATATCAGGCAGGGACACTTTGTGTGCATTTTTTTTTCTTCTAATTTCACCGTAACGAATAGAGAGTCTCTCGTGCGCGTCCGAGTGAAGACTGTGCGTGAGCCACAAACAAACATAGTATCCGCGCCATTGATCGCAGCGGCAACGCGCACTTTGGTCAGTTGATTTAAAACAAAACAACACATTTCAGCGCTAGATCGCCTCTTATTTAAAAAACGAACGAAAAGAATGCTCTGCTAGTTAACTGGAGATGTTTTGTTTATTTGTATTGGTACATTCGTGCCGTGAGATGTTTCAAAAGTGGTGGGGACAATATCGACCTTAGAAAATAGTGGTGGGGACATGTCCCACACGTCCCACCCGCAAATTACACCTATGAGACGGAATATTTTACAGATGAAATGTAGCCTAATTGTGTTTACATCATAATAATATAAAAGTAGCCTCTACTTCTTCCAGGCTCCTTCATGGCCCAATGATGGCCCATTAGCCTGTGGGTCTATGTCACACCCCTGGTCTGAATCTCATTAATATTGATGGCCATCACCACTCCCACGCATAAACCTCTTCTGACAAAAATACTGACTTGCAAAGTTTATATCAATGTATTGTTTTATTTGAACGATTAGGCAGGATGATTTTCACATAATTTTGAAGCCAGAACTCAAAGCGAACAGATCCATTAGTCAAAAGTCTTATTCACACATATTTAGTATGTGTTTTGTGGTCTTATTTCAGCAACTTTCATTTTTATTTTTTTCAATAACCACGCATAAACATTATTCTCTCAAAAATTCTAACATATACATTCATGTTGGTCACATATTATGGTAGCCCTGTTTGTGCTATATAGAGTGAATTTACACCTTTGCCATTAACATGTTTATAAATAACTGAAAAAAGCACAAATGTCAGAGCATGTCAGAACACCTCCAGGGCCCAGAAAACCCCTCAGACCCCAGAGGGTTAATGTTAATAAATTTGTTTCAATCACTGAATGAAGCCTGCTATATTTGGGACAAGAGTCGCGACCTTAACCCTCTGGGGTCTAAGGTGTTTTTGGGGTCCTTGAGATGTTCTGACATGCCCTGACATTTTTGCTTTTTTCAGTTGCTTATAAACATATTAATGGCAAAGGTGTAAATTCACTCTATATAGCACAAACAGGGCTACCATCATATGTGAGCACCATGCATATACATGTTTGTATTTTTGAGAGAATAATGTTTATGCATGGTTATTGAAAAAAGTAAAAACTAAAGTTTCTGAAATAAGGCCATAAAACACATTCTAAATATGTGTCAATAAGACTTTTGACTAATGGATGTCATCGCCTAGAGTTTTTTCTTCAAAATGATGTGAAAATTATCCTGCCTAATCATTCACATAACACAATGCATTGATTTAAATTTTGCAAAACACTTTCTGTCTGGAAAGGCAATATGCGGAGTGGGCGTCAACGATCATGCATATTTAGTGGTTCGCACCTGGAGACAATGGGGCCCACATACTTAATGAGCCATTCATTCAGGTGTGTCACAAGAAAGAATGCAAGAGGAAGCATCTCGTGTTTTTTTATTTTTCCACAAATTGTGCTTGCAATTTGGCCTATAATATCAAAAGGAAAACATGTCTAGTAATTGTGCAGTTAATTCTCATACTGTATTTTCAGTTTTGGAATATTTATCCTCTCCCCAAATTTGTCACTAATAAAACACAATAAAAAATTATTTTAAAGAAAAGGCTTATATTTACCTTTTATTAGTTTGTTTACATCTACCTTGTATTTTTTTTTATTACTAAAAAGGTTACAATTACAACAACAATTCAAGTGTAATCTTTCTTTGTAAAAACTAAAGTATACATTTTATCATACATATTTCAAAGTTAAGGATTCATTACTTGAATATAGCCTAGGCTACATTGGAATAAACACTATAACATATTATTTGATTATTTTTGACAAAACATACTATATTTAACATATGAGCAAAAATTGGCAAACAAAAGCTCATTTGAGGTGGCAGATATTTTACAGTAAAAATTTATAATCTATCCAAAACTAATCAATGAAATGTTGTCTTTCATATGTCTGTAACATAGTAACTTTCGTTTTTATTATAAGAAATATAAATGTTAATTTGCGGTTTAATACGTTGCTTATACAAATACATTTTATTTCAACATATTTCACTCGATTTTTACTCAGTAGCCTATAGCAATACAGTTTGCTAAAAGCGAAACATTCACAGACAGAAACGATTCAAATTTAAACCGTCTTTTGCCAGTTGTGGTAAACAGCGGCATCTCTGCCATTCATTCATTCATTCATGCACAGATACGCGCCGCACTTGAGAATGAAAAAAAAACTTACTACATTATTCCATAGCCTCGGATCTGTTGCTCCTCGTACTTCTGAGGTAAATTTTCTAGGGCTGTACTGTCCTAGTCGATTAGTCGATTAGTTGGTCGATACGTTCTGGTTCGACCAAAATTCTGATTGGTCGATTTTCTGCCGCGTTTATTTCATCAGTTTTGCCGCGCTGAGGCGCGCTCATTTCATCAGGTGGAAAGCACTAACTGCTAATGGGGGTGTTTTCAGAGTACCCTTGTTTCACTGTAACAGTCTGTCTTCAAAACACCCCCCTTGTTTTCACCTTTTTTGGATTAGTTCAACCCAAGAGAGAGCGTCGAGCGTAGAAGGTTTGATGCTGAATATTATTTATTTAATTGTGAGAGCGTTTAATAGTCAGTCCTCTTCTAACATGTCAACAACAAAGAAATCGACAGTGTGCCAGCATTTTGTTAAAATTGATAACAGGAAAAAGGTCGAATGCAAAGTTTGCAAGCAACAGTTTTCCACAGCTTGACGACAAACATGACATATCATCTAAAAGTGGTAAGCTCACTTGTCTGCGTTAGCTTGCCCAGTCTGTTTTGAGTAGGCTATGAACATATCAGAATTTGCATATTTCAATGTTTTAGTGTGATAACCTAACTTTTTTATTTTTTATTTGGAGCCTAATGCGCAATTGCGCTGTGCTGTTGGTTGTGTTAGTTTTGAGCCTAGGATGTTTTATTTTTCAGTTATGCACTTTATTTCGTTTCTGCTCTTGATCTGGTTTGTTTAATAAATATTTTTTTTTTATTAAAGTGGACGTGCCTTTTGTGTTTATTAAGAGTAAAAGCTTTAAGTTAATAGTCTATTCGTGTCTCAGCTGCGAAGCTGAGCTCATGTTCAGCCTCGCTCGGTGCGAGGACATGCACGGTGAAATGATAGTGTCTGACAGTTATAACTTATTATTATAACATATGACAAAAATAATTGTCTAAATTATGTTGCATATTCCTCAACAGTTCTTGTGATGATATCACTAGTTGACAACATAGTACTATTTTCGGAAATCATAAGCTATGATATTGCGCAGGTACACGTGATGCAGCGCTGTCAGAGCTGATAGACTCGAGTGTCAGACTCATTTCAGTGCAAAATAATTAGGTCAAAAACGATTTAATATACTGCAAATAGCCTACTAGTTGTTTATGTTTATTTATAATTCATTTAGGCGGACAACAAGGCTACCAAGTACTGCGCACAGTGCGCATCTAATTAATTTAACGTTTTTTTTTCTAACATCATTTTTAGTCGATTTTAGTCGATTTTTAGTCGAAAATTTCAGGACTTCAGTCGACCAAGATTTTCTTTGGTTGAGTACAGCCCTAAAATTTTCCATTATAGTATTATTCCTCACAGCGCTGCGAGACTGTGTAAACAAGTACAATGATCTGATGTGTTTTCTCGAGCTGATGTGGGCGTTCACAGTTTGCGTGGATTGCCTCAGTCATTTGCGTTTGAATAGCGCGCGCTCTCCGTAGGCGGGGTCACATTACATCTGAATGAGCTCTAATTAGCTCGACTGGAATCGCTCTCTTTTAATGCAGATTTCACAAGATGAGAATATTTGTTTTTTATATAAATTACTTCATTTAAAAGAAGAGAATTCAAGCTTCATGCCTGTGTGTCTGTATGTCTGTTTGACTGAGTATTCGCTGAGTTATGGTTCATTTTCGGACGCGTTTCAGAATGGACTACACTGACAGAGAGAAGGCAGAACTCGCATCGTGTTTATTTTTCTTTATTTGGCGAAAAGCACAACACTTTGTTTTTATTGTGAGTATACACAAAAATAATACACACTTAACAGGATCGATTGATGTATAACACAAGCATATAAGATAAAAAGTAATATTTTATTTTATTTATTTGTTTTCACTGATAAGGAAAAAAACGAGCCTATCGCGCCGGCGCGATAGCCGACCTCAGGGGGTTAAATTGCTTGCACAAAACTCTTGATCAGCACTCAACATGTGCTTATTGTTGTTGTTAATTTAAACCGTTATGCGCAGAGAGAGGGCGAGAGAGAGAGAGAGAGAGAGAGAGAGAGAGAGAGAGAGAGTGCCTGCGAGGCTGCGAGTGAGCAAGAGTGAGGTCTGCGGTCTTGGCCATTAGTTTATTTACTTGGTTTTGTGTTGGTAATACATTGTCAAATATGTTTAAACTTAAATTAACTACCTATACAAGTAGTTATGTCTCGTATTCATTTGTCCTGTTATTGACGTAATGCGCGTCATTGACAAAATGCGCAACCAGATGTTCGAATAGTTCGAACGTCATTTTTGAGCAATTTTGACAGCCCTATCACTAAGATGTCTCTCGTGTTCCTTCTGTCTGGTTACAATGAGAGGAAGTCCATACAAACTAATTGTAGCGGTCTGGTGGCCTGGATGCTGACTAAGGGTGCCGCTTTTTGAGGTAGGGACTTCCTTCACACACAACGACCACACGTCCTGACCTTCTGTTCTACTTCAGCAGCCATTTTTGGCCAGTAGAACCGGGATCTGACCAGATCCAAGGTTCTCTCCATCCCCATGTGACCCAAACTGTCATGTAAACTGCTCATCACAGTGGATCTTAACTCTTCAGGGAGCTCTAGCTGGTAAGTGCTTGAATCCTTATCTTTCCGTCACATGTAAAGTATTACGTACTTTACTTCAAGACGGTTCCATTCTTTTAGACAATAGGGAAGACCAGGAAGTTCCTTCCTTAACATTGGTGAAGGTCTCTCTCCCAACTCCAAGTGTAAAATCACCTCTCGAAGAACTGGATCAGCTCTTTGTTTGTCACCAAGATCTTTTGAAAGGTGTGGTATAACAGGTAACCAATCAGAACTATCTTCTTGTTCATAACAGTCCGGTACAGCGTCAGGACGTAGTGCAAGGGAGCTTAAGAGCAATACCTGGCCCTACATCAGCTGACTGCCTGACAAGGTGCTTTTCACAGATGGCCTGGAATACATCATCTGTGGTGCTGACAGAATCTTCTGCAGTGGTAAGCTGATGCTGTATGAACTGTTGGATCTTTTCATGCTCTTTTTTGGACAAGGGGTTTTCTAGAAAAGGCTCTTGAGGTCGCCTTGAAAGGCTATCGGCATCGACGTTCAGCTTGCCCGCCCTGTACTTCAAAGGAGAAAGTGGAAAGAGCTGCAAGCCACGGTTAACTAGTAGCATCTAATCTTGCAGTGGTAAGAATATGCGTGAGAGGGTTGCTATCAGTAATGACAGCGAATTGGCTGCCATATAGGTCACTAAACTTTTCAGTCACTGCCTATTTAAGGGCAAGGAATTCAAGTTTGTAAGCAGGATACCTTGACTCACTGTGCGACAGCCCTCTGCTCACAAATGAAATTGCACGCATCTGTCCACCTTGTTCCTGATACAGTGCAGCTCCTAAAGCTCCTTGGTGCTGTGGAGAAAGTAGGGGAAAGAAAGGCAATGTCTATTTCTAGGAGCGGTGGTGAATAGGGCCTTGAGGCGCTCAAAAGCAGTTTGGGCAACTTCTGACCATACAAAACAAGACTTGACTGAAGTGAGTGCTGTCAGGGGGGCTGGCATTGCCGACCTGGCTGAAATTTCGTATGAAGCGACGATAAAAATCGTTGGAGTGTGACTGGAGACTCTGGCCAATCTGTAACAGCTATTACTTTAGTGGGGTCCATACTGATCCCTTCCGCCGACACAACCGAAGCAAGGAATGTAACAGACTGGGAATGGAAGGTACATTTCTCCGCTTTAACGAAAAGGCGATTCTCTAAGAGACGTTGAAGAATGTGCCGAACGTGCTGAACGTGCACCTGGAGAGAGGATGATAAAATTTGTATGTCATATATTTTTATGTCAGCAGTAAACCAAAACAAAGATATTAAGCATATCTCTCAAAACGTTGTTTACAAGAGCCTGAAAAATGGCAGGAGCGTTGACGAGCCCGAACGGTAAAACCTGGTATTCAAAATGCTCTAGAGGCGTATTAAACGCCGTCTTCCACTCGTCTCCCTCCCTTATATGGACTAGGTGATACGCGTTGCGGAGATCCAGTTTAGTGAAAATCTTTGCTCCCTGCAAGATCTCAAAGGCCGATGACATAAGTGGCAAAGGATACCGGTTCTTGACAGTTATGTCATTCAGCCATCGATAATCAATGCAGGGACGCAAGGAACCGTCTTTCTTTTTTACAAAGAAACAATAGTACCGGCAGCAAGAGAATCAGAGAGATATTTTTCGAGCGCCTCACGCTCCAGTGTCGATAAATAATATAACCTCCCCCGAGGCGGGGTGGTACCCAGGAGGAGATCAATGCAGCAGTCATATGGTCGATGAGGAGGGAGAGAAGTGGCCTGGGAATGACTAAACACTGCTCGCAGATTGTGGTACTCAGGCACTCCAGACAAATCACCAGGTTCCTCCTGAAAGACAGAAAGAGAGGAGAAGGGAGGATCAGCAGACGCTAAACACTTAAATGACACAACAAATTCCAAGAGAGAATGGTTCCCTTGGACCAATTCATCTGAGGGTTATGCTGCACTAGCCAGGGATGGCCCAAACAACCGGAGTAAAAGGAGATTGAAAAATTAAAAAGGAAATAGTCTCTTGATGGTTGCCAGAGACGGTGAGACTCACCGGAATGGTTGTTTGACGGACCATAGAGAGGACATTACCGTCAAGAGCAAAAACTGTGGTGGGATCCTTTAAATCTACTAGGGAAATCCCTTGTTCGAGAGCCCATGACTCATCAATGAAGCTTCCCTCGGCTCATGAATCGATTAGGGTCATACAGGAGGCCGTAGAACCAGGCCAGCAGGGGACGCGGCCAGACTCTCCACAGCATGTCTAGCCGGATTCAAATCCTCTTCGTGTCTGCCCAGCATGGCTCCCTGAACCTCGACCGCTGAACGGAAAGGTGCCTCCTTCGCTGGGTCCATGGTGGCCAGATTATTCTGTCAAGGAGAACAGAGGACCCAAGTGCGAAATGCAGGTACAATCTCAAATTTAATGAAAAAAAGAGAACAAAGGCAGTCAGCCACCTGACGGGCGCAGAACTGGTTAACAGAAATATTCTTGTGTAGACTTAATTAAACGGAAATTGCAGGGACCCCAGGGCTGGGTAGCAGCAGTCAGCGAGGGTACACAGTCTTAGACCTGCAGTAGCCGGGCGGCCGGATGGAGAGTAGACGAAGACCACAAGCAGCAGGGTAGCTGGGCAGAATACAATGTTAACAGACACGGAGACGAGGCAGGACAAGATAAGACAAGACAAGGCAGGTATCCAGTAGAGGAATAACGGTAGACCATACAGGAACGAGCCTTACAATAGTAACAATAATCTGGCAATGAGACAGGGAGAGAGGTAGGCTAGAAGTAGCAGGCAAAATCAGGAGGGAAGAGAAAACAGGTGTGGAGAAGATCAGCGCGAATGCTGATTGCGATGAGGATCAGCTGAGAGAACGAGTGGGTGTGAGTATGTGTGTATGTGCATGAATGTGTGCGTGAGCGTGTGAGTGTGAGAGAGAGGGAAAAAGGAGAAAGATTAATCCTGGTTCATGACAGATGCAACATGGCCATCCTCGCCACAAGTAAAACAGTACCATGGTCTCAGCCTACCTGTTGGTTTCTTATTGACTGGATTCTCACTCACATTACCAGCAGCTCCTGCCTTCTTTTTGTCCTGTTTGTCTACTGCTGCTTGCAGTGGGAATTTCTTCTGGGTTTTAGGCTTTGTCGTAAGATCGACTAACTGACTTTGGAGCTTAGCTATCTGAGCTCCTCTTTGCTCCAATTAAGCAGAGACCACGTTTTTGGGAATGCATCAGTGCTCTCTGTTTAGAAGACCCAAGATGTTGCTTCATATGAGTGACCTTTGCTGTATGTTTGTCTTCTTCGGTGTCCATCGGGTCATGGGTGTTATAGGAATTGTTTCCGGTTCCGGCTGACCTAATTTATGCAGCCAAAAAATCATTTAACTGATTTGAATAATAGGAATGTATAATTTTCTATGTGTATGCCAGGTTAAAGAGATGTGTTTTTAGTATAGATTTAAACTGACATAGTGTGTCTGCTTCCCGGACAATGTTATGGAGACTGTTCTAGATTTTAGGTGCTTAATAGGAAAAAGATCTACTGCCAGCAGTCGTTTTTGATATTCTAGGTATTATCAACTGGCCAGAATTTTGAGATTGCAATAGACGTGAAGGACTATAATGCGTTAAGAGCTTGCTCAAGTACTGGGGAGCTAAACCATTCAGTGCTTTGTAAGTAATCAGCAATATTTTAAAATGTATACAATGTTTTATAGGGAGCCAATGCAGTGTTGACAGATCCGGGCTAATATGGTCATGGTCCTGGTTCTAGTAATAACTCTAGCTGCTGCGTTTTGGACCAGCTGTAGTTTGTTTATTATGCATGCAGAGAAACCACCATACGATACAGCAATACGATAATCTACCCTTGAGGTCATGAACGCATGAACTAACTGTTCCGCATTTTTCATTGAAAGCATATGTCGTAATTTAGATATATTTTTAAGATGGAAGAATGCGGTTTTACAGATGCTAGAAATGTGGCTTTCAAATGAAAGATTGGTATCAAAGAGCACACCCAGGTTCCAAACCAATGACGAAGACTTGAGAGAGCAGCCATAAATTGTTAGATAGTATTCTAGGTTAGTACATGCAGAGGTTTTTGGTCCAATCATTAGAAACTGTTTTTTCAGAATTAAGTAATAGGAAATTATTAGTCATCCAAATTTTTATATCAGCTATGCATTCCGTTAATTTCTTGAATTGGCAAGTTTTGTCGGGGCGTAAAGAGATATAGAGCTGAGTATCATCGGCATAACAGTGAAAATTAATTCCATGCTTCCTAATGATATCTCCCAAGGGTAGCATGTACAGAGTGAACAGCAATGGTCCTAGTACTGAGCCTTGTGGTACTCCATACTGAACGTGATCGATAAGACATCTCTTCATTTACTGCTACAAACTGATAACGGTCAGATAAGTATGATTTAAACCATGCTAATGCAATTCCACTAATGCCATCATAATTTTCGAGTCTATTTAAAAGAAGGTTGTGGTCATTGGTATCAAATGCAGCACTAAGATCGAGTAACACTAATAGAGAGATACAACCATGATCAGATTGATAAGAGCAAATCATTTGTAATTCTAATGAGAGCAGTCTCAGTACTATGGTACAGTCTAAATCATGACTGGAAATCCTCGCAGATTTAATTTCTTTCTAAAAAGGAACATAGTTGTGAAGAAACTGCATTTTCTAGTCTCTCTGACAAAAAGGGTAGATTTGAGATCGGCCTGTAATTGACTAATTCTCTAGGATCAAGTTGCTTTTTTTTAATAAGAGGTTTTATAATAGCCAGCTTAAAAGTTTTCGGTACATATCCTAGTGACAAAGATGAATTAATGATATTAAGAAGAGGATCTATGACCTCTGGAAGCATTTCTTTCAGTAGCTTAATCGGCATAGAGTATAACATACATGTTGTTGATTTAGATGATTTAAAGAGTTTAGACAATTCTTCCTCTACTATTGCAACAAATTAACGTAATTTTTCCTCAGGGACACTACATTGCACTGCTTGATGCAATACTGTATTAGACGGTTGCATAGTTATAATTTTCTCTTTAATATTATCAATCTTGTAAGTAAAGAAGTTCATAAAGTCATTACTGCTATGCTCTTTGGAGACCTCAGAAGTAGAAGCTTTATTTCTTGTAGCCACTGTATCAAATAAATACCTAGGGTTGTGTTTGTTTTCGAAAACAAAGTCTAAAAATAAGCAGATCTAGCAGTTTTCAAGGCCTTTCTGTACGCAGTCGTGCTCTCTCTCCACGAAATTAGAAAAACGTCTAGTTTTGTTTTCTAAAGTCAAGTCAAGTCATCTTCATTTATATAGCCTTTTTAACAATGTAGATTGTTTCAAAGCAGCTTTACAGAGATAAACGTATAATTTAAGGTAACAGAGATTGTTGTCTTACGAGAGGTTCTCTCGTATTGCGTAAGTTAACTTACGCTACGGGAAAGTTATCTTTTCTCGAGATCTGAAGCCAAAAAATTATCCTTAATTTTGTATTTATTGTCAACGCAGTGCGACAGCCGGCAGACCATGGCAGGCTACATAAGCGTGCTCATTGGCTGTCCAGCGGCAACTGCTGCAGCCTACCAATGAGAGCCCTCCACACCCCTCTAACCATCAGGATGGGTGTGGCTAGCGTGTATATAAGTAAGGGCTCACAGGCTGAAAATCTGATTTTCTTGTTTTCAGCGAAGCTCTTCGCATCGCTGGATCTTGAGAGAGCCGCCGCCGTCGAATCTAGCGACCAGCAAGCCTAGGAAGCGTCTGAGGAAGCCGGCCGCCTTCGCCGCCTTCAGCCATCTTTACGTTACAAGAAAGCTACTCCGTCCTCGCGCCCCGTTCGCGTGCGTCACTCACCGGCGAAAGGAGAACAGAGAGTGTTTTCGTCACGCCGTGGCCGGACCAACCTCCATTTCTCACACATTTCTCAGTCCCCTCTTAAGTTCAGGCGACTGGAATTGTTAATATCGCAGTATACGAGTGTGGCAAGGGGGGCGTGGTTCAGCGAGGTCTGCGACGAGAGAGAGAGCGGGGAGAGGAGCGGCGGTAAGTGGGTCAAGTGCAAAATGACTTACACCTGTGTCTCGTTGCAGTAATTGGCGTGGGGAGACCGCATATTCAATTCAATTCAATTCAAATTTATTTGTATAGCGCTTTTCACAATACATATTGTTTCAAAGCAGCTTTACAGAAAGTGCATTTCAGAAATGTACATAGAGAAATACAGTTAGTTAATCATGTATTGATTTAGGGCATAAACATCGCCAGCGTCGAGTCGTCTCTTCACAGGCGCCGAGTCGTCTCTGCACGGGTGTTGGAGAATCTGTAGTTTCCATGAGAGGCTGGATACAAACTGGAGCTGACGATCTGTATTTACCTCGGGACTAGCGTCCCGAGATAACAACAGAAAAGCATATGGGAAATAATTAGCGTAGCTGCTGTTCGCAATATTAATGCATTCAATCTGATTCGACTGTAGTATAAAATGTAAGTATTATGTGAATGCCTGGCTGAAGAGATGCGTCTTTAATCTAGTTTTAAACTGGGACAGCGAGTCTGAGCCTCGAACAATATCAGGAAGGCCATTCCAGAGTTTAGGAGCTAAATGTGAAAACGCTCTCCCTCCTTTAGTGGACTTAGATATCCTAGGAATGACCAGAAGCCTCGAATTTAGTGATCTTAAAGAGCGCGATGGATTGTAGGGCGATAGAAGTTCCGTTAAATACACGGGAGCTAAACCATTTAGGGCTTTATAGGTCAGTAGCAATACTTTGTAATTGATACGGAACTTTATAGGTAACCAATGTAGAGACGACAGAATTGGTGTTATATGATCGTATTTTCTTGATCTAGTAAGAACTCTAGCGGCGGCATTTTGGACTAACTGTAGCTTGTTTATTGAGGATGCAGGACAACCAGCTAATAAAGCATTACAGTAATCTAGTCTCGAGGTCATGAATGCATGAACTAACTTTTCTGCATCAGAAACAGATAGCATGTTACGTAGCTTAGCAATGTTTCTAAGGTGGAAAAAGGCTGTTCTTGTAACATATGAAATATGATTTTCAAAAGACAAGTTGCGGTCTAATATAACACCCAGGTCTTTTACTGTAGAGGATAAAGTAACAGGACACCCTTCTAAATTAAAGTTGTATTGTAAGAGGTTTTGTGGGCAGTTTTTTGGACTAATAAGTAATACCTCCATTTTATCTGAATTTAATAGCAGAAAATTACATGTCATCCAGTATTTTATATCTTTAACACACTCTGTTAATTTAGATAATTTAGCGTTTTCATCTGGTCGTGATGAAATATATAATTGAGTGTCATCAGCATAACAGTGGAAATTAATTCCATGTTTTCTTATAATATTACCAAGTGGCAGCATATATATTGAGAATAGCAGAGGGCCTAACACAGATCCTTGCGGTACACCGTAGTTTACTGACGTTATCTTCGATTTTTCCCCATTTACGCAGACAAAATGGTAACGGTCTGATAAGTATGATCTGAACCAGCTTAATGCCTGTCCCTGAACACCAGTGTAGTTTTGTAGTCGGTCTAAGAGTATTGTGTGATCTATAGTATCGAACGCAGCACTAAGATCAAGTAAAACTAGTATTGAGATACAGCCTTGGTCAGAAGCTAAAAGTAAATCATTTGTGATTTTAATGAGCGCAGTTTCTGTGCTATGATGCGGTCTGAATCCAGACTGAAACTTTTCATAGATATCATTTTCTTGCAAGAAAGAGCACAGTTGAGCGGACACAACTTTTTCTAGTATTTAGTATCTAGTATTTTCTAGTATTTTTCTAGCATATAAGGAAGGCTCTCACAGTCATCGAGGAGAGAGAGGGCTGAGGACTCGTGGGAACCGGACAGAGCACTGAGCTGATCGTGGACAGAGATTACAGAGCTGTTTGATCCTGGAAAGTGTGTTGAGTTTTGAAAGCGCATGTGGCGCGATTGTTATGTACGAATTGAGTTAAATAAAATACCCACGAGTCTCAGCCAGCCGACCTCGGTCTCCTTCCTTCTCACACATACACAAAGGGATTTATATTACACTGGTGCCGAAAACCCGGGAAGGAAGGAGAACGCCGCCGCCGAAATGCAATCTCCGCCAGTGACATCGGGAACGCCATTTGCGGACATCATCACATCGCTCGCGGGTCTGCATCAAGAGAACCATCAAGCCCTGCTGGACTTGCGGGCGGACCAGGAGAAACGGTTCCACGTCATGATGCAAGCCCAGCAGGAGGACCGCGAGCTGTTCCGGAGCTGGCTGGACCGGGAGGTTCGGGCGGAGCCGGCTTCCCCCGGCGCCGCGGCCACCGCAGCAGCTCACATGCCTCTGAACAAGATGGGACTGGCTGAACCACGCCCCCCTTGCCACAACGAGCCTGTTATAATACACGCACGCCTGCAAACAAACGCCGTCACAAGACACGATGACGCTCTCTGGCTACTCGCCCCGTTCGCGCGCGTCACTCATCCTGCTCTCTCCTTTGTTGAGCCACGCAGATTGCGCTGTTCACAAGGGATGACAGAGCGGACGGTCACGAGCAATGTTCAGCGCGCGCGCCTCACTCACCGGCGAAAAGAGGAGAAGAGAGTGTTTTAGTCCTGCTGAGGCTGGACCAACCTCCAATTCTCACACATTTCTCAGTCCCCTCTTAAGTTCAGGCGGCTGGAAATATTACTATTGCAGTAAACGAGCCTGTTATAATACACGCACGCCTGCAAACAAACGCCGACACGAAACATGATGACGCTCTCTCTTATATGCTCGTGCTAACTGAAAACTAATGTGTTCTCCCCTGTGGCTCAGTGGCAGAATCTTAAGCTTTCGTGCCAGAGACCCGTGTTCGATCCCGGATCTCGCGGCAGATAAAAAAATTATGATGTTCGCTTCTCCGAGCTCGCGGCCAGCTTTTCTTACATACAGAAAGCGAACCCGCCTCTCGCACCCTCACGCTCACATGATGGTGCTCGAGTATTTACTGAGCGTCTAAATACAAGCCTTCAAGCATTTCGCTCTGTTAGTCCCCTTAAAAAGGCGACTGCAGATGTGTATTCCGCAGCCACGAGCACGTTGTATAACCCGCTCGCCTGCACCAAAACACTGTTTTTACGGCGCCGATGGTGTGTAGAAAATGTGCCCGTTTAGGCGTTCCGAGCAGCTCTTTCTTTCGTTTGGTGGGCGCACCAAGGGTCTCGCCACCTCGAAACAGAGCCTGTCCAGGTGGATAGTGGACGCGATCGCAGCAGCCTACGCCTCCAAACACCTGCAGTGCCCTATGGGTATCAGAGCCCACTCCACTAGAGGCATGGCCTCGTCGTGGGCTTGGTCTAGCGGGATTTCTATTCACGATATTTGCATGGCAGCGGGCTGGGCCTCCCCATCTACATTTGTGAGGTTTTATAGCCTGGAAGTTCCCGCCTTGCAGGCTAAACTGTTATCAGTATAAGTGATATGTATGTTCTGCCCAGTTGCTCATGTGCAGACTACGTTCATGTACTGTTAATCTTTCTGGTAAATAGCACCAAGGGAAGAGTTTTTCTGTACACAGACCGGCTGTGCCGCTCTGTCGTCTTGTCCCCATTACGCGCCTGTGTACCGGTGCTGGCCCGTGCCGCTGGCCGCCTATCCTCCACTCAGTTGCGCTGGGGATTATTCTCTCTACACATAGACCGGCGAGACCGCTCTATTTTACCCTATGATGTGCTTATGTACTGTGCTGGCCCGCGCTGCTGGCCGCATTGCCTACATTAATACATAGACCGGCAGCGCCGCTCTATTTTATATGAAGTGCTTATTACATGTGCTGGCCCGTTTCTCCGACCGGCCACCTGTTCCAGCATGTTGTTTTTCCCTGATTTCCCTGGGACTCATGCACTGGATGCTCGGCGCGCACGGCGTTGACAAAGGGTTCCCGTAGCGTAAGCTAACTTACGCAATACGAGATAACCTCTCGTAAGACAGCCGGACAGCCAATGAGCACGCTTATGTAGCCTGCCATGGTCTGCCGCACTGCGTTGACAATAAATACAAATTTAAGGATAATTTTTTGGCTTCAGATCTCGAGAAAAGATAACTTTCCCGTAGCGTAAGCTAACTTACGCAATACTCGTTCCCTCTTCTAGAGATAACCGAGGTTACATTAGGTAACCGAGTACGTTTTGGCTTTATAGCGGTTCTTTAATAAAGTTATTTTCCAGCTAAAGTTAGTTTTGATTGATTCGCTTCCGTCGCAACAATCATTTGTTATTAAATTAGGGGCCGCTAAGACGACACCATTCTCTCTACACAGACTTTAAACGCGAACCTGTGAGAAACGCTGATGGCGGTCACATGCGCATTAAGAATTGGTTCTATAGTTATGTGCGTTTAAATATGTGTGCGCAGGTTTGGAATTTCCTACAAAACAAGCCTAAACAAAGTACTGGTGTTTCCTTATATTTTTTGATACAGAATTTTATTTTATTTTCTCAATTCGGGGTAGATACGCGAATTGAGTTTCCCGACGACGCTTTATCTGTAGAGTGGGAAAGTGATCCTCCATAGGAAGAGACTAGTTGGCACTTCAGCACTGCGTTGTCATCGGGTCCAGGCGCAGGTCCTTCATCACATCTGGATACGGCCTGGATCCGGCAGGCTGCGGGAAAACCTCTGGATAAACAAAAGACACTAAAATTAGCGTTGATGCCATTCTTCTTATGATGTAATGAGTACATCAGGATTTATGGGAAGTGTTCCCGGTTCCAGCTGACCTAATCTATGCAGCCTAATACTGAATTATAGAAGTCTATAATGTATTATGTGAATGCTAGGTCAAAGAGATGTGTCTTTAGTCTAGCTTTGAACTGACAGAGTGTGTCTGCTTCCCGGACAATGTTAGGAAGACTGTTCCAAAGTTTTGGTGCTAAATAGGAGAAGGATCTACCGCCAGCAGTCGATTTTGATATTCTAGGTATTATCAACTGGCCGGAATTTTGAGATCGCAATAGACGTGAAGGACTATAATGCGTTAAGAGCTCGCTCAAGTACTGCGGAGCTAAACCATTTAGTGCTTTGTAAGTGATCAGCAATATTTTTAAATTGATGCGATGTTTAATAGGGAGCCAGTGCAGTGTTTGACAGAACCAGGCTAATATGGTCATACTTCCTGGTTCTGGTAAGAACTCAAGCTGCTGCGTTTTGAACTAGTTGTAGTTTGTTTATTAAGCGTGCAGGGCAACCACCCAGTAGAGCATTACAATAATCTAGCCTTGAGGTCATGAACGCATGAACTAGCTGTTCCGCATTTGTCAATGAGAGCATATGGTGTAATTTAGATATATTTTTAAGATGGAAAAATGCAGTTTTACAGATACTAGACACGTGACTTTCAAATGAAAGATTGGTATCAAAGAGCACACCCAGGTTCCTAACCGACGACGAAGACTTAACAGAGCAGCCATCAAGTGTTAGACAGTATTCTAGGTTATTACGTGAGGAAGTTTTTTGTCCAATAATTAGAATCTCTGTTTTTTCAGAATTTAGAAGTAGGAAATTGCGAGTCATCCAATTTTTTATATCAGCTATGCATTCCATTAATTTTGTGAATTGGTGAGTTTCGTTAGGTTTTGAAGAAATATACAGCTGAGTATCGTCGGCATAACAGTGACAACTAATGCCATGCTTCCTAATTATATCTCCTAATGGTAGCATGTACAGAGTGAACAGCTGCGGTCCTAGTACTGAGCCTTGTGGTACGCCATACTGAACTTGTGATCGATGAGACATCTCTTCATTTACTGCTACAAACTGATAACGGTCAGATAAGTATGATTTAAACCATGCTAGTGCAATTCCACTAATGCCAACATAATTTTCGAGTCTATTTAAAAGAATGTTGTGGTCGATAGTGTCAAATGCAGCACTAAGATCGAGTAACACTAATAGAGAGATACAACCACGATCGGATGATAAGAGCAAATCATTTGTGACTCTAATGAGAGCAGTCTCAGTACTATGTTACGGTCTAAATCCTGACTGGAAATCCTCACAGATATCATTTCTTTCAAGAAAGGAACACAGTTGTGAAGACACTGCTTTTTCTAATATCTTTGACAGATAAGGTAGATTCGAGATCGGCCTGTAATTGACTAATTCTGTAGGATCAAGTTGTGTTTTTTTTAACAAGCGGTTTAATCATAGCCAGCTTAACCTGTTAAGCTTCACCAGTGCGTGGGCGCACTGAAGCGTTTTTTTATTTATATAGTTCAAAGTTACTATCAGATTTAATGTTATACCTTGACAAACTATACATCATTAAAAAGATATAATACTCAAGTTTCAGTATTTGACCACTATTGTATTCTGAGAAACTTATAGTGACAGTTATGTCTTAATTTGTGTCAGGAGTTATGAAATGAAAAAATGAGTCGATACCTTTAATATGAATTATGCGCGTCAGCCGCTTTCATTCATAAAAAACTCCGGTGCTGTCGTCATGACAGCGATACACAAAACAACGTCCTTCAGGGCTTTTAGCTCAAAAATGTGCAAACTTGGAGAAATATTGATATATTCTCATAGATTCACGTCATATTTCTAAAGACAGGAATAATATTTATTGAATTTATACCCAAATGTGTCGATGTAATCATTGTGAGCGCTTTTACTGAGATGTGCAGTGTTTTCAATTCATACCAATAGCCTGAGGGCGCTATATGCACAAAAAATAATCCATATATGGGACATGAAGAAGAGCCATGATCATGTGACATTCCAGGACGTCACTGATACACACAAAGCTAACAAGAGATCCTGCTGTAATATGCAGATAAAAGATGTTTTGAAGACAATAAACATGTTTGCTATGATATTTGATTTGCCTGTGTTCTTCAAGCCATGCCAGGTATTTTCATATAATAGATTATATTTATAATGTAATGCTAATCGATATAGACTTTATCATCGTGCATAAAACTATAAATAATGTTTTCTGTCTGATTTTTTTTTTATCTGAAGCCAAATTATATCACAGAAGATTATTTAAAACACTCGATTGCATTATGAAGTAAGTTTGGAGCACAAACATGGTTTTAATCTCATAAATGGTCGTGTATTGATGGTGTGCTAAGCTAACATGCTAGCTAGCCCAGGTGCACCTGCCACCAGGGGTTATTCTTTTATGAATTTTGTTCTAAATAAGAATGCTTACTGATATGTTTTAGTGCATTTGACCACTATTTAGTGCACTTCAAATGTGAAGTGAGAACTTTGATAAAATAAATTAGGGATTGAAACCCTATGAATAGGCTGTGAATAGCCAGTCGTTAGTAACTATAATGCAGACAAAAGAAATGCATATTTCGAGCCATAACCAGTCTGGAGAGGTGTGAATGTGTGCAGGGGGAGACTGAGACTGAATGGGGCTCGTTTTCACCACAAAACAATAGAGACAAAAGTCTGAATGGATGCTTAGAAGACGACTAAACATCAGTAGCATTTTTAGAGTAGCCTAATCAAAATAAAGTCATGACATGATCTTGAAAAACATTTAACTAAATACAGAGTTTTAGACTTATTATCTTCATATTTTAAATATAACATGGTCAGACATGTGGCTTTAGCTGTAGTGCATTTCTAGATTGCTCCAGTGCCAACTTCAATTTTATTTTCATTAATATGTTTCATAAAAAAAAAATTCTAATAACTTTACAAAACTTTGAAGCTATTTTAAAAAAAAAAAATCATTATGACAATAATTAATTCTACATTTACAATAAACTACCAGGTGTCAGCTTTCAAATGAGATCATACTTGTGCTTTTAGTGCAAAGGGTTCATGAACTGTATCTGTTTCAGTTTGGGTATGTCATTTCTGGGGATTTTTCAAAAGTGGGGTTGCAGCTTAACAGGTTAAAGGTTTTTGGTACGTATCCTAGAGACAAAGACGAATTAATGATAGTAAGAAGAGGATCTATGACCTCTGGAAGTATTTCTTTCAGTAGCTTAGTCGGTATAGGGTCTAACATACATGTAGTAGATTTAGATGATTTAACGAGTTTAGTAAATTCTTCCTCTCCTATAGCAACGAATGAATCAAATTTTTCCTCAGGGAGACTACAATGCACTGCCTGATGCGATACTGTAGTAGACGGTTGCATAGTTATAATTTTGTCCCTGATATTATCAATCTTATAAGTGAAGAAGTTCATAAAGTCATTACTGCTGTGCTGCTTGGAAACTTCTGTGCTTGAAGCTTTCTTTTTCGTTAGTTTAGCCACCATTTCAAATAAATACCTAGGATTATGTTTATTTTCTTCTAATAGGGTTGAAAAATAAGCAGATCTAGCAGCTTTTAAGGCCTCTCTGTAAGCAATCGAGCTCTCTTTCCATGAAATGCGAAATACCTCTAGTTTTGTTTTCTTCCAGTTGCGCTCCATTTTTCTGGCTGCTCTCTTAAGGGCTCGGATGTGCTCGTTGTACCACGGCGTTGGACTATTTTCTTTCATCTTCTTTAAGCGCAATGGAGCAACTGTGTCTAAAGTGCTGGAAAAGAGAGAGTTAAAAGTTTCAGTTGCAATATCAAGTTCTTCTAAGCTATCCGGGATGCTGAGATGATGAAACTGATTAGGAAGATTATTGATAAAGCAATCTTTAGTGGCAGAAGTGATAGGTCTAACATATTTATAACACGGAGTCGGCTTTGCAGCCTTGGCTAAATGTAATTTACATGAGACTAGATAATGATCTGAGATGTCATCGCTCTGCTGCAGAATTTCAACGGCATCAACATCTATTCCATGTGATAATATTAGATCTAGAGTATGATTACGACAATGAGTCACGTGTTGTCTAACTCCAATTGAGTTTACAATGTCTTTAAATGCCAATCCCAATGCATCTTTTTCCTTATCTATGTGTATATTAAAATCACCAACAATTAGTACTTTATCTGCAGTCAATATTAATTCTGATAGAAAGTCCGCAAATTCTTTGATAAAATCTTTATGGTGCCCTGGTGGCCTGTATACAGTAGCCAGCACAAATCTCAAACGTGATTTATCATTTATACTATATATTTTTACATTAAGTACTAACACTTCAAAAGAATTATATTTAAAACTTAATTTTTTAGTGGTTTTGAAAATATTACTATAAATTACAGCAACTCCTCCCCCTTTGCGTTTCAGACGAGGCTCATGTTTATAACAGTAATCTTGCGGGGTGGACTCATTTAAAGTAATGTAATCGTTTGGTTTTAGCCAGGTTTCTGTCAAACACAGCACATTAGGGTGACCACCTGCTAATAAGCCCAAGGGGGGACAAGGGGTATGTTTCTGAGGGACAATGTGGGACACTGCCTGGCGCGGAGGTGCCCCCACCCCACGGGCAGACTCACTGATAGTGGTTTACCCATTTCTAGCACATACCACCTTACATGGTATATTAATAATGCCCTATTCCCCTAAACATGTGTAATTGCTGATGTATGCTCATGAATAGGCCAACCAATGTGTATTTTTTTCTAAATAAAGATTCATAATATTTTGAACATTCAATGAATTGACAGATTCACTTCCACTTACGATTTACTATTTAATTTAATTTATTTTTCATTACAATTTATTCACTTTAAATAAATTGTAATATCAAATTATAGGATTAACAGGAATTGTAGTTGCAACACCACAGGAACAGTAAAAAAAAAAAAAAAAAAAAAAAACTATTTAAAAAAAAAAAAAAAAATTACGATTGACATCGTATTCCCCTCCATGTCCCAAAAGAGCCCTCTCAGTATCCCCCTCAACACCTTTCAGCCACAAATATTCATTTTCCCAGTTCTCAGACTCAGTCTCTTTCTCCATTTTTCGAATTGGAAAGCGCGCATCTAAAAGTTCCTTCCCAGTGTGTCTGGTATGCACGTGCGTGCGCTGTCATGGCAACAACGAAAAAGTTGACAACAGTCAACAACTGAGGGGTGGGTGTGGCAACAATAGCGTGCTGAACTGTCAAGTAATGTTCGTTTGGCTGCCTGAGGCTCGAGGATATATAGCGACCAACTTTTTTTTTGAGCAAGCACAGATTATGCGTGACACGGTCTCAATTTGCGGGACGCATGAATTGGGCTTCAAACGCTGTGCGCGCACGCGCTACGCGGGACGGGTGGTCACCCTACAGCACATCTAGATTATTATCTGATAATCGATCAAATCATTAACAATGAGTGCTTTTGAAGTAAGCGATCGAATATTCAGCAACCCAAGCTTTAGCATTTGCTCATCTGTATTATAGCTGTTTTTTATTTGTTGAACATCAATTAAATTTTTAACCTTAGATGGGTTTAAACGTTTTTTGGATTTCCAAATTCGGGGAACAGACACAGTCTCTATATGATGATAGCTAGGTGAAAGAGGCTCTATGTGATGGGATTTATCTGACCTGGGTGACGCGAGGCCGCTAGCAGACGGTCGGTTAAGCCAGTCTGTCTGCTTCCTGACCTGAGCCCCAGATTGTCATGTTTGAGCTCTAAGACTATGTGCCATATTACTAGAGAGAAGAGCAGCACCATCCCAGGAGGGATGAATACCATCTCTTTTCAACAGGTCAGGTTTGCCCCAAAAACTTTTCCAATTGTCTATAAATTCTATATTATTTTGCGGACACCACTTAGACAGCCAACCGTTAAGAGAACACAATCTACTAACTATCTCATCACTCCTGCGAACAGGAAGGGGGCCAGAGCAAATTACAGTGCCTGACATCATACTTGCGAGTTCACACACCTCTTTAACATTAATTTTAGTGATCTCCGACTGGCGGGGTCGAACATCATTAGTGCCGACGTGAATAATAATCTTAGAAAATGTATGATTAGCATTAGCCAGCACTTTTAAATTTGCTTTGATGTCAGGCGCTCTGGCTCCCGGCAAACGTGACTATGGTGGCTGGCAGTGTTGGGTAAGTTACTTTAAAAAAGTAATTAGTTATAGTTACTAGTTACTTCTCACAAAAAGTAACTTCGTTAGTAACTGAATTACATTATTACAAAAGTAACTAATTACCAAGGAAAGTAACTATTGCGTTACTTAAAAAAAAAAAGAAAAAAGTTTAAATATAAGAAATTTCTTGGATACCCCAATATGATATGTTAAATGAATGAAATAGACACTAAATAGAACATCTTATTATTATAAAACATTGTACACGAATCTACACTATTTTAATGTTGCTGTGGGACAATGTGAGAGACACCTATTAACTTAAATATTAAAATATTATCATTAGTGGAACAACAAAACACAATAGATGGTTTAGAACTTTTAATATTTATTGCACAGACCACAACTGGCCAACAAATAAGTCTAAAAATAAACCATGCTTCTTAAGAAATGTACCAAAAATAAATAAATAGTAATAAAAAATATACATACACACACACTAGTGCATATAATTAAAATGATAAAACTAACACCTTTACAACTGGTAGACATACTGTATAGCCTACTTGCAATATTTTCTTCCTCAAAAGTGCTCTCAATATAATACTAAACAATGTAACAACATAAATAATAATAATAAAATATAATCTTTTGGGGGTTTATTTTTATAACCTACAAAGAACGTCATCATCAGAGGTTATTTTAGCCAAATTCTAGTCGTGTTTGCCGCACGTGTTCACAACCGGTCAAACAAAGATGTTTTCTTTGAACGTTCCCTGCAGGTTATTTTGGAGTTTATGTTATATAAACTAATTAAAACATTGCATATGATACCAATATGCTACAGAGATTATTCTAATACTGAAATGTGTAATTTATTTATAAATAAAGTATTTATGCTCGGACACATTCGGTCTCTCCCGCGCACTGTCGAGCGCGTTCTCAGACACACTCGGGGCCCTATTTTAACGATCTGAAACGCAAGTGTCAAGCGTAAAGCGCAAGTAACTTTGTGGGCGGGTCTTGGGCGCCGTTGCTATTTTCCCGGCGGGATAAATGACTCTTGCGCCCGGCGCAAATCTAAAAGGGGTTGGTCTGAAGTAGCTTCATTATTCATAGGTGTGGTTTGGGCGTAACGTGAAATAAACCAATCAGAGCATCATCTCACATTCCCTTTAAGAGCAGGCGCGCTTGTTCTAAAGCGGATTCCTATTATAATGGCGGATTTGCCAGGCGCGCGCGAGGAGCGGTTCACAGCCGAGGAGACCGACGTTCATCGTCAGGGACATTGGGGATGGAGAAACACACCCAAATTAACTTCGGTTAAACAGGCGTATGATAATTTGGGTAAATGTGTAAGCTAGATGTATGCTTTTATAATAAACTATCTATCTATCTATCTATCTATCTATCTATCGTAATAATGTATGATTTGCAAAAATGATAACTGCTGCGTCTGTGTGTAGATGAGAGAATCAAAGTGTATGCGCGTTGTGCACATGCTACATTGATTAAATGTAATGATATTCAGAACGGAACAAGAATAAAAAATAAAAAATAAACTATAAACAAAGCCAAAACGAAAAAATAAATATAATAAAAAAATTAATTTCAAGCAATCCATGGCATGATTTATTTATTTTTTGGACTAAAACATTCTGGCTTTTTTTAAACTCAAACATAATTCTTAAATTGAATAATAATAATAATAAAAGAATAAAATGGGTTTAGTTCTGATTTCGTTGAAATCGCTCGCTCTCCGTACCTAACTTTTCCTGAATACAATCACTATTGAAACTGTGACATTGATTTCATACAACAGGTTATTAAGGCCAAGCATGCGCCCTTAAAATAGCATATGAATAACATGCGCAACGCTCCACTGACTTTAACCCTCTGGAGTCTGAGCAGTTTTCTGGGCCCTGGAGGTGTTCTGACATGCTCTGACATTTGTGCTTTTTTCAGTTATTTATAAACATGTTAATGGCAAAGGTGTAAATTCACTCTATATAGCACAAACAGGGCTACCAAAATATGTGATCACCATGCATGTATATTTTTTTAATTTTTAAGAGAATAATGTTTATGCGTGGTTATTGAAAAAAATAAAAATGAAAGTTACTGAAATAAGACCACAAAACTCATAATAAATATGTGTCAATAAGACTTTTGACTAATGGATGACTAATGGATGCTGGCTTCAAAATTATGTGAAAATAGTCTTACTTTATCGTTCACATAAAACAATACATTGATTTAAATTGATGTAAAACAGGTTTTGCTTGGAAAGCCAATATGCGAGGGGGCGTGAACGAGGAGTGGCTTACACCTTAGAATACAATGTCCCACCCACTCTGCATAATGAGCCATGCATTCAGGTGTGACACTGACTGAGCCACAATGCAAGGACAAAAGATATATTTAGAAGAAGACTTATATTGACCTTTTAAGATTTTGCTTACATCTATCTTGTAAATATGTTTTGCTATTTTATTAAAAAGGTTACAATTACAACAATAATTACAATTTCAACAATATTTCAAGTGTACTCTTTCTTTGTAAAAAAAAAAGATTATAGGCCTACATTTTATCTATGTATTCATTAGTTTGAATATAGCCAACATTGGAACAGCTAACATCTTAGTTGATGACTTTATTTTTTACAAAAATAGTATTTTATATATATAGAAATTGCTAAACAAAAGTTTATTTGATGTGGCAGTATATTCTACAGTAAAAACTGTACTCAAATCTAGTCAACAAAATGTTGTCTTTCATATTTCGCCTGACTGTAACGTTGTTTTTATGAAATATTAGGGCATATAAATGTTAATTTGCAGTTTAATACGTTGCTTATACAAATAGCCTACATTTTATTTCAACATATTTCAGTCGATTTTTACTCATCTCAGTATAGCAATACAGTTTGCTAAAACATCATCATTCATTCACACACGCGATTTAAATTTAAACTGTCTTTTTGCGAGCTGTGGTAAACAGCGCGCATCTCTGCCGTTCATTCATTCATAAACAGAAACCCGATTCACGTGAGAAGGAAAAAAACTTACTACTGTATTCCTCAGCTCGCTCCTCGATATACCCGCACTTTTGAGGTACATTTTCCATTATTATTATTCCTCACAGCGCTGCGAGACGGTGTAAACAAGTAATGATCTGAATAAACTTGTGTTTCTCGAGCTGATATGGGGGCGTTCACAGGATTGCGCGGATTGCCTCAGCCATTTGCGTTTGAATAGCGTGTGCTCTCCGTGGGCGGAGTCACATTACATTTGAATCAGCTGTAATGAGCTCGACTGGAATCGCTCTCTTTTAATACAGATTTCACAAGATGAGAATATTTGTTTTTTATATAAATTACTTCATTTAAAAGAAGAGAATTCAAGCTTCATGCCTGTGTGTCTGTATGCCTGCTTGACTGAGTATTCGCTGAGTTATTGTTCATTTTCGGACGCGTTTCAGAATGGACTACACTGACAGAGAGAAGGCAGAACTCGCATCACGTTTATTTTTCTTAATTTGGCAAAAAGCACAACACTTTGTTTTTATTGTGAGTATACACAAAAATAATACACATTTAACAGAATCGACTGACGTATGAAACTCCTATGGAAAATCAAAGTCAACAGAGTATTTATGAGTTTCTTTTACACTGATAAAAAAAAAGCGAGCTGGTATCGCCGGCGATACCGCCGACCTCAGGGGGTTAAACTGTTTTTTTTTTGGTCAGTGGCGCAATTGTTTTCTAAACCTGTAAAATAGCATGAGGGAACGTTTGCGCCGGAACACGCCTCCTGTTCCTCCTGAACCATCCCGGGGAGCGCAAGTGTATTTCTTAGTTAACCGACGTGCGTCTGTGGAGGGAAAAGTCCGCTTTGCGCGGGTGCAAAATAGGAATGATACATGCGTCTGTGTACAAAGTCAATTGCGCTGGGTGCAAGATAGGGCCCTCGGTCTCTCTTGCGCACTGTCGAGCGCGTTCTCGGACACACTCGGTCTAAACCATAGACGTCTAAACCGTTTCAGTGAGCTCAATTATAGTAACTCCACATTTTATTGACAGTAACGGTAACGGCATTGTAACGGAGGAAACAGTAATTAGTTTGATTACTCGTTACTGAAAAAAATAACGCCGTTAGTAACGCTGTTTATTTATAACGCCGTTATTCCCATCACTGGTGGCTGGTGTCTCTATTTTCACGTTCAGTGTAATAGAATCGCCAATAAGTAGGGCACATTCAACAGGATTCTCAGTGGGGGTTTCACTGATTGGGGAGAATATGTTTGAAGTTGTAATCGGAAAGGAAGAGCGGCGTTTTGTCCTGCGACTACAGCGCCTCACCGTCACCCAATTGCCCTGCTGCACGGGCTCTACTACAGCCAGAACCGAACAATGTACAGAGTTAACTAAGCTATATAAAAATAAAAAAATAAAAATAAATATAGAGCGCACGGATGGCACGCTAACAGGCTAGAGAATTACTAGCGTGTTGTGCTAGCAATAACGATTTAGATTGAAGCTAGCGATGTCAGGTTAATGTGTGATGTTGAGTAAGTTATATTTAGCAGTATAAACATCAAGGAATGATAGTGAATAATGATTCAAAACAGAAAGATATACGAAGCTTACAGACACAAACCAACGCAACAGCAGCAGAAGCAACCAGGCAGACAGGAGCAATCAATCAGCAATAGCAATATAAACAACAACGAAATAGAGATTCAAAACAGAAAGCTATACGGAGCCTACAGATGCAAACCAGCAGCAAGGCAGACATGACCAATCGAACGAATCCAGGGGATGGAGCTTCAGGGCTTAGATGTTTTATAACATCTGCTGCAGGTGGCAAAAGACTGTCTACTATCTTCCTGGACACATGCAGATCAGATAAGCCCAACACTGTACTGCCAAGTATCATAATCAACCTCATTTCCAGGTCTAGGACATTTGCCGGAGAATACTCTGAGCCGTGATTGTACAGGTCCTTGGGCAGCCACTTCACCACTCATAATGTGTTCAACAATACGTTTCTGAACTTCAGGTGGATTTGTTGAGAGGTAAATAGAGGTGGGCCGATCGATTTAACAGGCGTGTGCTGTGACTGTGATTCATCTACCTGACTTGGCTTAACAGGTGCTGCACCAACACTCTCGCCAGGGAGTGTTTTGAATGGTTGCTCATTTGGGTTCTCTTACGAGAGGTTCTCTCGTATTGCGTAAGTTGCTTACGCATCGGGAAAGTCTTCTTTCTTTGAGATCTGAAGCTAAAAATTATCCTTAATTTTGTATTCATTGTCAACGCAGTGCGGCAGCCGGCAGACCATGGCAGGCTGTATGAGCGTGCTCATTGGCTGCTCAGCGGCAACTGCTTAAGCCTACCAGTGAGCCCTGAGTGACGCCACATCCAATGAGGGCGCTTCGCGCCCTCCACACCCCTCTAACCGTCAAGATGGGTGTGGCCAGTGTGTATATAAGCAGGGCTCACAGGCTGAAATTCTGGTTTTCGTAGTCTGAAGCGCAAAAGCTCTTCGCATCGCTGGATCTTGAGAGCCGCCGCCGTTGAAACCAGCGACCAGCAAGCCTAGGACAGCGCCTGAAGAAGCCGGCCGCCTTCAGCCCTCCGTGCCTGCTACGCTATCCGGCGACATATCCTTTTATTACTGCTGTGTGTGCTCGCCCTGCGACACACACTTTTTGTCAAAACGCCTCGTTTTTTTCCTGCGGCTCGTGCCGCGCCCCGCTCAGCAACGGAGACCGCCACCTCTTCTGCGCTCTCTGCCTGGGCCGCGAGCACGCCGCCACCGCACTCTCTACGGGCGGCTGCCTCGAGTGCTAAGAACTTTCAATGTCGACCCTGCGGGCTCGACTTGAAGTTTTCGACCAAGCTGTCGCTCCGCCTGTCCCTGCCGGGCCGCGCAATAGGAAGCGCCGCTCGCAGAGACCACCGGAGACTGATATGACTGAGGAGCTCGCCGGAACCTCTCCCTCGAGCTTCTCTCTCGCCCTCTCCGCCCCCCCCTCCCGGCCGCTCAACCGCCGGCTCTCGCCCGCGCCGCCGCCGCGTCAGGGGATGAGGCGAATGAGATAGACACCCTCCCTCTGTTCGAGCCGCGCTACTGCGCCGCTCACAAGGGATGGCAGAAGTGGACGGTCTCGGAGCGAGCTTCCTCTCCCTCTGTTCGAGCCGCACAAACTGCACCGCTCACAAGGGATGGCAGAAGTGGACAGTCTCGGAGCGAGCTTTCTCACACATTTCTCAGTCCCCTCTTAAGTTCAGGCGACTGGAATTGTTCATATTGCAGTATACGAGCCTGTTATAAATACACGCACGCCTGCAAGTAAACGCCGTCACAAGAACCTAAAGCTAATGGGTTCTCCCCTGTGGCTCAGTGGCCGAATCTTAGGCTTTTGCGCCAGAGACCCGGGTTCGATCCCGGCTCTCGCGGCAGATAAAAATTTATGCTGTTCGCTTCTCCAAGCTCGCGGCCAGTTTTTCTTACATACAGAAAGCGAACCCGCACTCCCCCTTGTTGGGCCGCGCAGATTGCGCCGTTCACAAGGGATGACAGAGCGGACGGTCACGAGCAACGTTCAGCGCGCGCGCCTCACTCACCGGCGAAAAGAGGAGAGAGAGTGTCTTCGTCCCACTGTGGCCGGACAAACCGCCAATTCTCAAACATTTCTCAGTCCCCTCTTAAGTTCAGGCGGCTGGTAATATTACTATTGCAGTAAACTAGCCTGTTTTTAATACACGCACGCCTGCAAACAAATGCTGACACGAAACATGATGACGCTCTCTTATATGCTCGCGCTAACCGAAAGTTAATATGTTCTCCCCTGTAGCCCAGTGGCAGAATCATAGGCTGTAACGCCAGAGACCCGTGTTCGAGCCCAGCTCTCGCGGCAGATAAAATTTTTTACTGTTCGCTTCTCCGAGCTCGCGGCCAGCTTTTCTTACATACAGAAAGCAAACCCGCCTCTCGCACCACTCGCACCACATGGTGCTCGATTATTTATGAGCGTCTATACACGAGGGAAGAAAAGACGGTTAAGTCCCGCTGCGGCTGGACCACCGTCAAAGCTTCACGCTCTGTCAGTCCCCGTTGCCACGGCTACTGCAGATGTTTACCTCGCAGCCAACGAACCGGTATATCTACCCGCTCGCCTGCGCGCAACCACCGTTCTCACGGCGACCCAGAGAAATCTCAAATGAGCATAATGTCCGGTTGCACGGCTCACGCCGTATGTGTTTCAAATGCAGTGAATGTGCCCACGTTTCCGTGTTCACCCCTGCACACAAGCACTAAAAATCCCGTGTCTCTCACAGAGCCCACTCTCATAAAGTAGGCAGAAGTGTTAAAAGTAGGTCACGTGTCTACCTCACCGTGCCCACACCTACTCACTGCCCGCTCTGTCACACGGCCTCTCACAACCGGTCATGTTTTAAATGTAAATCCTGTGCCCGCCCTCGAGCGCTCACACATACTAACGAACATTTCGCCCCCGACGCCACCCTCGCGCGTCGCGCCTCACACTATATGTTCCCCGTCCAAAGCCACCGGGACACTGTGTGTAAAACGGCCAGCTATCGCTGTGTGCGATCCGCCGTATCTAAGCACCGAGAGCGCGCGCGCTGCACCCGCCCCTCCGTTTCGAGCTCTCGAGCCCGCGATGCGCGGCGATCAGAGCCCGGAGGCCATTCTGCCCCTGGCTGCACACGCAGAGCGTGGGAAGCTCTTCCAGGCGCATCAGAATGGGTGCTAAGCACAGTAAAACTAGGCTATACTCTGCAGTTCGCTCGCCGCCCCCCGCGCTTTCGGGCGCGTACCGAGACGAGAGTGAATGGGGAAGTAGCACATCTACTTCGAGCAGAAATAGCCACACCTCGGTTCCCTCGGAACCGGTTCCCCCTTCTATGAGCGAGTCGGGCTTTTACAGCCGATATTTCCTCGTTCCCAAGAAGGACGGAGCTCTCAGACCGATTTTGGATCTGAGATATTTGAACAAAGCTCTTATGAGAAGACCGTTCAAAATGCTCACAACCAGGCAGATCCTCGCGCAAATTCGCCCGAGGGACTGGTTTATCTCTCTCGATCTAAAGGACGCATACTTTCAGATCCAGATAATACTCCGTCACAGGCCATTCTTGAGATTCGCCTTCGACGGTCAGGTATATCAATACACCGTCATGCCGTTCGGCCTGTCTTTGGCACCCCATACATTCACGAAGTGCATGGACACGGCTCTCGCTCCCCTGAGAGGTCAGGGGACGCGAATTTTGAACTATCCAGACGATTGGCTGATTCTAGCACAGTCAGAGGCCGAACTCATCGCCCACAGAACAGTGCCTCTCAGCCACCTGGAAAGCCTTGGGCTCACGGTCAACTGGACCAAGAGCTCATTAGTGCCCAGTCAATCAACCTCTTTCCTGGGTTTGGATCTGGACACTGTGGCAATGACGGCCCGCCTATCGCCACAGCGCGCGCGCTGCGTTCAACGCCTGGCTGCGTTCTTCCAACCGGGCAGCACCGCACCTCTCAAGACATTTCAGAGGATGCTGGGTTGTATGGCTTCAGCTGCAGCAGTGCTTCAGCTGGGTCTATTGCGTATGCGCCCGCTGCAACGCTGGTTGAACGCCCGAGTGCCTCACAGAGCCTGGGCTTCCAGCGGCATTCGAATCAGAGTGACTCAGAGCTGCGTTTCAGCACTGAAGCCCTGGTTAGCGGCCGACTGGTACCAGCGGGGAGTGACAATGGGAGCCGTCTCACACCGCAAAGTTATCTCGACGGACGCTTCCACCTCAGGTTGGGGCGCTCTTTTCGAGGGCAAACCGGTCTTTGGCCTGTGGTCAGACCAAGAGAAACGCCTCCACATAAATTGTTTGGAGATGATAGCGGTCGAGAACGCGCTCAAGTGCTTTCTCCCATTCATACGGGATCACCATGTGCTAGTCCGCTTGGACAACATGTCCGTGGTGTCCTATGTGAACCGACAGGGCGGTGTCAGGTCCAGGAACCTGTGCAACCTGACAGAACGCCTTCTCGTGTGGGCTCACCGCTCGTTGCGCTCGCTGAGAGCGCACAACCGGGCACGTGCCGGGCCATTTGAATGTCGGCCCAGACAGACTGTCCAGAGACATTATTCCCCCGGGAGAATGGTCCCTGCACCCTCAGACAGTCCAGTTCCTCTGGCGCCTATTCGGCAGAGCGGAGGTCGACCTCTTTGCGTCGAAAGACAACACTCACTGCCTGATATTTTTCTCGAAAAGTGAGGACGCGCTGTCCCAAACCTGGCCCAGCCTCCCGCTGTACGCTTTCCCTCCGATCTCCCTGTTACCACAGGTCATAGCGAGGATCAGGGAAACGCACCACCCAGTGCTTCTCATAGCCACGCGTTGGAAGAACCAAGTCTGGTACCCAGAGCTAGTGAGGCTGTCGCGCTCACCCCCATGGCCGATCCCCGTGAGAAAGGATCTCCTCTCTTAAGCCGGTGGATCGATCTGGCATCCCCATCCAGAGCGATGGTCTCTGCATGCATGGATAATCAACGGATACACGTTGACCTGCCAGAAGGGGTTGTGAACACGATCACACAGTCTAGAGCTCCCTCCACGAGACGGCTCTATGCGTCTAAATGGTCTGTGTTCTCTAAATGGTGCGCTACTAAGAGCTTCGATCCACGTACATGTGGGGTCTCGCGAGTGCTCTCCTTCCTACAGAAGCTGTTGGATAAGGGCAGGTCCCCTTCCACGCTCAAAGTGTATGTGGCGGCTATTGTAGCGTTTGCTGAGACGACGCACAGCCGGGCAATAGGAAGGAACAAGCTTATTATCCGTTTCCTCAGAGGAGCCAGACGGATGAATCCCCCGCGGCCCCCCTCGGTTCCTATCTGGGATCTGTCTCGCCGCCTCGAAACAGAGCCTGTCCAGGTGGATAGTGGACGCGATTGCAGCAGCTTACGCCTCCAAACACCTGCAGTGCCCTTTGGGTATCAGAGCCCACTCCACTAGAGGCATGGCCTCTTCGTGGGCCTGGTCCAGCGGAATTTCTATTCACGATATTTGTATGGCAGCGGGCTGGGCCTCCCCATCGACATTCGTGAGGTTTTATAACCTGGAAGTTCCTGCCTTGCAGGCTAAACTATTATCAGTATAAGTGGCATGTATGCTCTGCCCAGTCGATTATGCGCAGACTACGTTCACATACTGGTGATATTTCTGGTATGGCACCAAGGGAAGGAGTATTTTGTGCTCAGACCGGCTGTGCCGCTCTCTTCCTTTATTCCCCGTTACGCGCTTGTGTACTGGTGCTGGCCCGCGCCGCTGGCCACCCGCCTTACACTCTGTCGCGCTGGGATTATTCTCCCCACAAATAGACTGTGAAACCGCTCTATTTCTTTCCCTAATATGTGCTTATGTACTGTGTGGGCCCGCGCTGCCGGCCGCACTATTTACATTGATATGTATAGACCGGCTGTGCCGCTCTATCTACGAAGTGAAGTGCTTTGTACATGTGTTGGCCCGTTTCTCCGACCGGCCACCTGTTTTCAGCGTTATGTTTTCCCCGGTCTCCCTGGGATTCATGTGCTGATGCTCGGCGCGCACGGCGTTGACAAGGGGTTCCCGATGCGTAAGCAACTTACGCAATACGAGAGAACCTCTCGTAAGAGAACGTACTCGGTTACCTAATGTAACCTCGGTTCTCTCTAGAAGAGGGAACGAGTATTGCGTAACCTGCCGTGACGTGCCACGAGCTTTTGCGCTTCAGACTACGAAAACCAGAATTTCAGCCTGTGAGCCCTGCTTATATACACACTGGCCACACCCATCTTGACGGTTAGAGGGGTGTGGAGGGCGCGAAGCGCCCTCATTGGATGTGGCGTCACTCAGGGCTCACTGGTAGGCTTAAGCAGTTGCCGCTTAAGCAGTTGCCGCTCATACAGCCTGCCATGGTCTGCCGGCTGCCGCACTGCGTTGACAATGAATACAAAATTAAGGATAATTTTTGGCTTCAGATCTCGAAGAAAGAAGACTTTCCCGATGCGTAAGCAACTTACGCAATACTCGTTCCCTCTTCTAGAGAGAACCGAGGTTACATTAGGTAACCGAGTACGTTTCCATCTACAGCTTCAAGATCAGTGGATGCTGGTTTGAGTTCTTCACTCATTTGAGATCGCATCTGGCTCAACACTGCTTCAAAATTGGTTCCACTCAATTTAGCTATTTCTTTCTATTCATCAAGGTAAGATTTAGTGATGCTACAGCCAAATTGCTGTGTGTAGACACTAGACAATGCATTCACATGATAAGTGATGGCTGGATCACCGGACAGCTGGTGAGTATACGGCAGCTGGGGTTCTAGCAATTCCAAGGCTTGACCACTGATATATTCAATTATTGTGCTCTGGTAAATCTCTTTGTCACTGATAAAAATGGTTCTGGCAAAAGAACCATACCTTTTCAGGATGTCAATTAATTTCATCATCACTCTCGCTTTTTGTAAAACCACTAACAATCACAGAGTTTGGAATTTTAATACCCTCTGCCTCAACGATATCCATTCTTGTTTGTTAAGGGTCAAAAAATGCAAAGTTATACAAATCATTTAGATCACAATTGTTAATACTCCGCAACAGCGCCACCTCCTGGCTGTCTCGCCACAGATTGTAGTGGGTATTAACCTGTTAAGCTTCACCAGTGCGTCGGCGCACTGAAGCGTTTTTTATTTATTTAATTCAAAATTACTATCAGATTTAATCTTATACCTTGACAAACTATACATCATTAAAAAGATATAAGACTCAAGTTTCAGTATTTGACCACTATTGTATTCTGAGAAACTCATAGTGACAGTTATGTCTTAATTTGTGTCAGGAGTTATGAAATGAAAAAATGAGTCGATACCTTTAATATGAATTATGCGCGTCAGCCGCTCCCATTCATAAAAAACTCTGTGCTGTCGTCATGACAGCGATACACAAAACAACGTCCCTCAGGGCTTTAGCTCAAAAATGTGCAGATTTGGAGAAATATTGATAGATTCTTTTAGATTCACATCATATTTCTATAGACAGGAATAATATTTATTGAATTTATACCCAAATGCGTCAATGTAATCTTTATGAGCGTTTGGTATTCTAATTCACAGTGTTTTCAATTCATACCAATAGCCTGAGGGCGCTATATGCACAGTAATATAGTCCATATATGGCACATGAAGAAGAGCCATGATCATGTGACATTCCAGGAAGCCTCGAACACACACACAGCTAACAGAGATCGGCTGTAATCATGCAGATAAAAGATGTTTTGAAGACAATAAACATGATTGCAATGATATCTGATTTGCCTGTGTTCTTCAAGCCATGCCAGGTATTTTTATAATAATAGATTATATTTATAATGTAATGCTAATCTATATAGACTTCATCATTGTGCATAATACTATCAAATAATATATTTTCTGTCTGATTTTTTTATCTGAAGCTAAATTAGATCACAGAAGATTATTTAAAACATTCGGCTTGAGTTATAAAGTACGTTTTGAGCATAAATATGGTTTTAATCTCATATATTGTCGTGTATTGATGGTGTGCTAAGCTAACATGCTAGCTAGCCCTAACTGTTAGTCACATGACATGGTCTTGAAAAACATTTAACTAAATACAGAGTTTTGGGCTTATTATCTTCAGATTTTAAACATAAAATGTTTAGACATGTGGCTTTAGCTGTAGTGCATTTCTAGATTGCTCCAGTGCCAATTTCAATTTTATTTTCATGAGGATGTTTCATAAAAAATAATTTCTAATAACTTTACAAAACTTTGAAGCTATTTATAACAATTTTTGTCATTACGACAATAATTAATTCTACATTTACAATAAACTGCCAGGTGTCAGCTTTCAAACGAGATCATACTTGTGCTTTTAGTACAAAGGGTTCATGAACTGTATCTGTTTTAGTTTGGGTATGTCATTTCTGGGGATTTTTCAAAAGTGGCGTTGCAGCTTAACAGGTTAACTCGCTTACTAATGGACCAGAAAACTAAAATCAGAAGACTGAATGATACAGAAAAGCAGGTGGTGGTGATGCTGAGAAACAGGCAGAGACAGAAGGTAAGTTAAACCATAAAAGGTGACTTTACTTTGAGTATTACTATTTAGTGATTTTTTTTTTCTCTTTAGTATTTTCTTTTTATCAATCACAAAACATATATATATGTACAGTTGTGCTCAGAATTAATCATACCCCTGGTAAATATGATCAAAAATGGCTGTAAAAAATAAATCTGCATCGTTTATCCTTTTGATCTTTCATTAAAAAATTGGCAAAAATCTAACCTTTCATTGAAGTAAACGAATTGAAAGTGGGGGGGAAATCACATTATGAAATAAATGTTTTTCTCCAAAACACGTTTGCCACAATTATTGATACCCCTAGAATTTTTTATGAATAAAATATCTCTGAAGTATATTCCCATTAATATTTACCTTTTTTTAGCACACCAGGGTGACTAGGAACATGAAATTGTCCAGCTATGACTTCTTGTTTCACAGGAGTTTATATATGAGGAAACACAAAGGCCAAATTCCCTTAATCATCCATCACAATGAGTAAAACCAAAGAATATAGTTCTGATGTGCAGCAAAAGCATCACAAAATAGAAAGTGGCTTGTAAGGTATACGACTCTGGGTAAATATGAATTAGCTCAAGAATATGGGGAATCTTGGGAATATTAATATTTATGACTCATGGTCATAATTCATAAGTCGCATGTACATTTATTTTATCAATTATCGAGATTACCTTGTTCTGTAACTGGTCTGACCAACATTTAATTCGTCCAGCGAAACAAATGTAAAATCATTACAGTCAAGAAGAGGTATTCACAAACTTCAAGGAAGTTTAGGTCCTGGCCACGAACATTAAACTTTATTGAGTTTATTAATTAAAACTACTGAATGTAGTCTAATATCGAGCTTGTAGCTTAAGATCTTTTGTTTCATTGACTTTAGAATGGTGGGTTTTCAAACACGGAGACAGTGAAAAGTATTTATGAATTTTAATAAATGCAAAACTAGAGATTATATGAGCTACGAATATAAACGTACGTAAAAATGCAAACAATAAACAAACAAACATATAACCAAACAATAACATAAGTGATCAGAATGAAACGAAATGAAAGAAAGAAAGAGAAGTAGAGAGAAGGGAAAATTAGTAATTATTACATACAGAAACCTTTGTTCACGAGACACCGGGAAACAGCTTTTATCAGCTCAATATAAGTTACTTGCAGAATTCTGTGCTCTTTCTGGTCAGGCTGAAGCAGGAAGCGGGAAGCGGACAGCGCGGACGTGTCCTGTTTCTGCTGGGTCTTCCAGTGCCGCGAAGTTCGAAAAGGCTCACTGAATGTACTGTTACCGGAAAATCAGATTCATCTCCCGGGATGGGAGAGGTTTAAAGTCTTTGTTGCAAGGGACGCAGCTACGACTCGGACATGTGCTCGCTCGATAGAGAAGACTAAGGCCTTCTTCAGATGATCCTTGGAGAAGCGCTGCGCCGGGGAGAGGAGGAAGGGTGAGAGGTCAGGGATGAGAGCGACCGGAGAAGAGAAGAGATCCGGGAAGAAAAGAGAAGAGTGCGAGAAGTGGGGGTCTCTTCCTTTTAACAGACATCTGTTTACGCCCTGTTTTGTGACAGAGCGAATCAAAACTTCTGATCTGTAGCGGGAAGAAGTCTTCTTTGTGTGAAGAAAAACACGCCCCCCCTATACCATATGTCTTATGGGGGAAAGGATTCATACTTAGAAATATGATATTTCCTGGAACAAATGCATATTATTGTACTTTGCAGTCAAGATTCGTCTCCGTGAGATGGAGAGGATTACAGAGACATCAATTATGACAGGTAAAGATTGGGGAAACATAACGTTACATTTATATGCATAATTACACACAAATAAAGTTTGATTAAACACACAATAAAGTTGTCAGTGTTTCCGTTATGGCAAGCGACGACACTTTGAGAAACATAGGAATACATATCAACATTCAGTGGCTTGTTATGTGGGGGAATATCTGTTTCAAAGTCCAGAGTGTGTGTGTGTGTGTGTGTGTGTGTGTGTGTCTTCTGGAATGTCATGAGGCTGTAAAGTCACAGGAAGTCCATGCTGAACTAGGGGGTTTTTACAAGGGATTGTTAAAACAGGGTCCTCTTGTGACTAAAATGTCCCTCTGGGGAACAACAGATTGCAATTTTGACATGTCCAAGCAGACTTAGCGACGCCGTGGACAGACCCGTTGTCTGAAAAGACAACGAAGGATGTGTTTGGAGACAAGGAATTACTAATTGGAACAGCATGTGACCGCATGTCAGGCGTTGTCGCTACAGGCTGTAAGAAAATAGCTAAAGAATTGAAAATCCCCATTTTGACCATCAGGGCAATAATTAAGAAGTTATAATCAACTAAAGATGTTACGAATCTGCCAGGAAGAGGACGTGTGTCTATATTGTCTTAATGGACGGTGAGGATGAAAGTTTGAGTGGCCAAAGACTCTTCAATAATCACAGATGGAGAATTCATCCACACATGTTGTTTGGGAGGTTTTCAAGAAAAATGCTCCTCGCTCAAATGGCACAGGGTTCTGTGGTCAGATGAAACTAAAAAAAGAGCTTTTTGGCAGCAAACACGCTAGATGGGTTTGGTGCACACAAGGATAAAAAGTACCCCATGTGTACAATTTAATATACCATTGGATCTTTAATGTTGTGGGCATATTTTTCTGCTGGAGGTCCTGGACTTCTTATTCAGATACATGGCATCGTGGATTTTATCAAATATCAACAGATAAAAAATCAAAACTTGACGCCTTCTGCTAGAAATCTTATAATGGGCCGTGGTTGGATCTTCCATCAGGACAACGATCCAAAACAAACATCAAAATCAACACAAAAATGTGTTAGGGAGCACAAAATGAAGCTTCTGCCATGACCGTCCCAGTTCCCTGACCTGATGAGTGGAGTGAACTGAAGAGAGGAAGCACCAACATGGATCTGGGAATCTGAAAGATCTGGAGAGATTCTGTATGGAGGAATGGTCTCTGATCTCTTGTCAGGTGTTCTCCAAACTCATCAGGCATTATAGAAGAAGACTCAGAGCAGTTATCTTGGCAAAAGGAGATTGCAAAAAGGTATTTAATAAAAGGGTATCAATAATTGTGGCCAACGTGTTTTGGAGAAAAACATTTATTTCATAATGTGATTTCCCCCCCACTTTCAATTTTTTTACTTAAATGAAAGGTTAGGATTTTGCCAATTGTTGGAATGAAAGATCAAAAGGATAAACGATGCAGATTTATTTTTTACGGCCATTTTTGATCATATATACCAGGGGTATGATTAATTCTGAGCACGACTGTATATATATATATATATATATATATATATATATATATATATATATATATATATATATGTGTGTGGCAATGCTGAAGGAAGGGGAAGGGGGAAAATCAACGTTATAAGTACGTTTGAACAAATACAATCCGACTACGCCACCCCGTAATAAAACGGGGAAATGACCAAAATAAGGGACACAGGTTCGTAGGCTGAAATAATCCGAGAGAGGCGTGTGAACAATGTACAAAAAGACTTTATTCAATCATCATAAATAGTTAAAATGTTCCATGATAATCAATGTCTGGTCACCATCAAGCACTGTCGCGATCAGATACTCTGTGTACTGGACAAAAATAAAGATGTCAATTGGAAAATAGTCACAACAAAAAAATAAACAAAAGACATAAAAGACACAGGCTTTCCAGTGGCTGGGGCAGGCTAGATGGAGTGGAGACCCTATCTGTGAATTTGTGTAACACGCACACACACACACACGCAGTGAAAGGTGAATCCAAGCAGCACTGCACTCCACACAACTGCACCACCACCTGTAGTACTCCAAACTAGCTAGCTAGCCTCCCAGCCTCGAGCCAGCAGTGCCTAAAATACACCAAAGCAAACAAAACAAATTAAGTTCAATAATACAGTGGAAATATTTCCATCAAAGTAAACAAAAACATTTATAAAGAACACTATTACAATAACAAGCTTGAACTACTGAAAATATACAAAACAAAATACTAGTAAACAACAACATAAACACACAAAATGAAATGAATACAACAGTTCGAATGATCACTGAAGCAGGTCCCAGAATCAGAGTTCCCTGAGCGTAAACACTTAACAGGGCACGAACGATGACATTAATAATGCCCTAGATGTAAACCAGCCCCAAAAACAGCAGGAAAGGAAAAACAGCAGGAAAGGAAAAACAGCAGCGCATCCTCCTTTAACAACGGATATAAACTTCCGCCTTCAAGAAACGCGATGGAAGAGACAGCTCAGCACACTAAGGAAGAATGCTTAATTAGATACTGGTCTTGTGAAAAAGAGGAAGCAGATTAAATCACACTTACCCCACGCAATTCCTCGTGCCACACGGGGTGTATGGTCACTCACAGCTCATAATGAATTAACATGCAGGAAGACTTTTCACTGATTTCACGGCTAAGAGTTAAACAGATAATTAATCACCCGACGCCAAAATAACAGTAGGTAAACAGAATCGCACACATACCTAACATGCAGTGGACAGCCTATGACCCAACCAGGCATAAAACGCACTGAAAAAAAGAGAAAGTCTACATTTAAAATCCACATGCTCACGTCTATTAGCCAAACAGCTACAAACCAAGAGAAACCACGTACCGTCTACACCAGCGCGCTCAGTATGGGCGGTCCCAGTCGTGACGCACACCAGGCAATCTAACTCCAGCCTTAAAATACCATCAGTGCCACCTCCAATAGGCTATGGTGGGTGACAATCATGTACCAATGAGCCAATGAAACTGAACTACGTCACCCACCTTGCCACATATATATACACAGTGCTATGCATAAGTTTAGACACCCATACTAAAGTTGACTAAAAAGAGGAATAAAAAATCATCTTTTGGAAATTGAACTTAATGCCTTAATTTAAAAAATTAGGAAAAATCCAACCTTTAAGGACACCAATTTTCTTTGTGAATGAATAATGTATCGTAAATAAATAAATGTTCTTCCTTAAAATACAGGGTGCATAAGTTTGGACACCCCTATGTTAAATTCCCATAGAGGCAGGCAGATTTTTATTTTTAAGTATTTTTTTTTAAATTTTTTTAGGATACTATGCATCCTGATAAAGTTCCCTTGGCCTTTGGAATTAAAATAGCCCCACATCATCACATAGCCTTCACCATACCTAGAGATTGGCATGGTTTTATTTCAGTTAGCCTAATAGCTAGTTTGATTTGCATTGAGAGATGATCTTATGGAAAGTACCCCATGCCAATCTCTAGGTATGGTGAAGGCTATGTGATGATGTGGGGCTATTTTAATTCCAAAGGCCAAGGGAACTTTATCAGGATGCATAGTATCCTAAAAAATAAATAAAAAAAAATACTTAAAAATAAAAATCTGCCTGCCTCTATGGGAATTTAACATAGGGGTGTCCAAACTTATGCACCCTGTATTTTAAGGAAGAACATTTATTTATTTACGATACATTATTCATTCACAAAGAAAATTGGTGTCCTTAAAGGTTGGATTTTTCCTATTTTTTTAAATTAAGGCATTAAGTTCAATTTCCAAAAGATGATTTTTTTATTCCTCTTTTTAGTCAACTTTAGCATGGGTGTCTAAACTTATGCATAGCACTGTATATATATATATATATATATATATATATATATATATATATATATATATTAGGGCTGGGCAAGTTAACGCGTTATTATCGCGTTAACGCATTTATGAATTAACGCCGACAATTTTATCGCACGTTAACGCAGTTTTTTTAATTATTATTTTGAAAGTCCGTTGCTCACCGGCTTAGTTTAGCGGGGATGCTCTGCCATGTGGAATCCCTCCTGTTGATGTCCTGATAACTATTTAGATACAGGAAACTCACAAACAGCGAGGATCAGTCTCTCTTCAGTCTCGCGTCATTTACAAAAAGTTCAAGACAATTCAACTTCGGCAGCGGGCGGGCGTGTGCGCACAACCGTGACAGTTTCACGGGAACACACCCGCTTGTCGCTGCGCCTTGTGCTCGACTCGACCACTTCACCTCACTCTACCAAACGCGAATAGAGTGTCTGGCGCGAGTGATTTCAATGTTAAAGTCAATGCAAAGACGCGTTTATGCGCGTCTGGAGGTCCTGTGGCGCGAATGAGGCGTTTAGCGCGGCGCGCGCGTCCAGTTCGCGTCAAACCTTTGCTTTTTACGCTCTTCAATTTCGCTCTGGACGTGCGAATGGATTCAAAATGTTCAACGCGGTAGATGTGAATTTGATGCGCTATTCGGTGTGAACTGTGAACGCAAAGTAACAGGGAAACTTGCTACTGAACACAGACTGTTTCTGCTGCTCCCTGATGAACGATACCTGTTGTTGATACCTGTTCAGAAAAAAAAAAAAACAGGACTCTGATGGTAACTTGTTTAACAAGCTAGATAAAAGGTAATGCCCTGGCAGTGGCAAATAGCTTTGGTTTAATGTTTGATTTGATTACATTAATGTTTAAGTTGAGATTTACAAGAAATATTTTATTGCTACTGTGTAAAGGGAATACTGCTGGTAAAAAGCACATTAGGCTATTTGTTTAAAGTTTTTGCAAACCACATGTTATTGCACTTTTTTGTATATAGCAGTACATTTAGATCTGCTATACACTATACTTTAGAATTCATTATTAAATTTTGCTCGTAACAATGCGATTAATCGCGATTAATCGCAAGAAAATCATGCGATTAATCGCGATTAAAAATTTTAATCGTTGCCCAGCACTAACATATATATATATATATATATATATATATATATATATATATATATATATATATATATATATATATACCCTGGTGTCAGGATACAAGGCACACAGAGATCGAAGTAAGTGAATATAACACAGCTTTATTCGATGGTTCAACAAATCATGGTGAGTATCAGGAGCGAGAAGACGTGAGGAAACACAGGATGTGGGATCCACAACAGGTAAGTTCAAACACTCCAGATAATTGAATCACAATCCGTTCTGGGATATTAATACTGGTCTTTTCTCTTACAGGTTCTGGCGTTGGTTCAACGGGTGGCAAGAGGATTCAGTGGAACACTGGAGATCGCTGGATGTCAGGTAACAAGTGGATACCGACAATGTTCCTGGAGGTCACAGATCAAGAAGCCAGAGGTTAGTAAATCACAGGTGAGTATACTTTACGTTTAGAAGTCACAGGTTTCTCAAGGGATCGGAGGCAGAGGATAAGGGTCAGTTCCTGTTGGAGGCTTGACAAAGAACTGTGGTATTGCAGCGTGTTTTATGTGTTGGTGGAATGAGGTTGATAATTGTGAACAGGTGTGAGTAATCAGAATTCTGGGGAGAGTGATCGTTGTGTGGTGCGGGATGCTGAGTCTGATTGGTTCCTGACATTACCATGAGCATGGAATTCAAGGAGTAGATTGAGATCAAGGATATCGTTCCGAGGTATCCAACACCTTTCTTCTGGTCCATACCCCTCCCAATCTATCAGGTACTCAAGTTGACCACCTTGACGTCAAGAGTCCAATATTTCCTTCACAGAGTAGATGGACTCCGGTTCAATAGGTGGTATCGGGGAATTGTCATCAGGAACTGGTTCTGTTGGGGAGACGGGTACAGGTGTGTGATGTGGTTTCAGGAGGGAGACATGAAACGTGGGATGGATCCGATACTGAGCAGGGAGACAAAGTTGATAGGTGACTGGGTTGACTTGTCTGACGATGGGGAATGGTCCGATGTACTTAGGGTTGAGTTTGCGGCAAGGTTGACGTAGGCGGATGTCTTTCGTAGAAAGCCAGACCAATTGTCCGGGTTGGTAGTCAGGAGTTTGATGGCGATGAGCATCTGCGAAATGTTGCTGGCGATTTACTGCTTGCTGAAGATGATGGTGGGTCTGATTTCAGACTCTTTCGCTTTCTCTAAACCATTCATTGACCGCAGGTACTTCCGATGGTTCATCGGACCAGGGGAACAATGGAGGCTGATAGCCCAGAACACACAGGAATGGAGTCATTTGGGTGGATGACTGCCTGAGGGAGTTTTGTGCATACTCTGCCCAAATCAAATAACGACTCCAGATGTTTTGATTGGAGTGGCAGAACGTACGCAAGAAACGACCAACATCTTGGATTTTTCGTTCAGTTTGCCCATTTGTCTGAGGATGATAACCTGATGATAGGCTTACAGTCACGTTCATAAGGGTGAAGAATGCTTGCCAAACTCGGGAGATGAAATGGGGTCCTCTCTCAAACACAATGTCTTCTGGAATACCAAAGTTTCGAAAGACGTGTTCCATCAACAATTCAGCGGTGACAAAGGCCGTAGGAAGACTTTTCAGGGGAATTAATTTACAAGCCTTGGAGAATCGATCAATGGCTACAAGGATACAGGTATTACCTTCAGAGATGGGAAGATCTGTGATAAAATTGACCCCGATATGGGACCAGGGTCGATGTGGAACAGGAAGTGGTACTAGTTTACCCGCTGGTAGATTTCTTGGAACTTTTGACATGGCACAGGGAATACATCCTTGAACAAACGCCGTGATGTCATGTTGCATGTTGGGCCACCAATACCGTAGTTGGAGAGTCGAGTAAGTCTTGTTTACTCCGGGGTGACCTGTGCCTACAGATGAATGAGTGGATGAAATCAAGGAATTGCGGAAATCTTCAGACACGTAAATCTTTCCAGGGGGACATCCCGGGGTTCCAGGTTGTTGTCGTGATAATTTGAGCAGTTGTTCATTGATTTCCCACTGAATGGGATTGACGAATAATCTCTCTGGTAGGATGGTTTCAGGTTCTTCCATAAGAACTTCTGGGGCATGGACACATGAAAGAGCATCTGCTCTGACATTCTTCGAGCCTGGATGATATGAGATTTGGAAATGGAAGCGAGTGAAGAATAGTGCCCATCTGGCCTGACGTGGATTAAGTCTTTTAGCTTCTCTCAAATACTGGAGATTTTTGTGATCAGTGAGGACTATAAACGGATGTTTTGCCCCCTCTAACTAGTGCCTCCATTCTTCTAAGGCAAGTTTAACAGCCAGGAGTTCACGATTTCTGATGTCATAGTTGCTTTCTGCAGCAGATAACTTTCTTGAAAAGAAAGCACAAGGCATGGGCTTGGAGGAATGTTCGGAGTACTGAGACAAGATAGCCCCCACCCCAGTAGTGGAGGCAACTACTTCAACCAAGAATACCTTTTCTGGATCTGGGTGATGGAGCAAGGGTGCAGTGGTGAATGCGGTTTTGAGGGCTTGAAAAGCAAGTTCAGCTTCTGGGGTCCAGAGAAGAGTCTTTGGTTTACCTTTTAGCAGAGAGGTTAGGGAAGCTGTCAACGTGCTGTACTGGTGTATGAATCTTCGGTAAAAGTTGGCGAAGCCTAGGAATCTCTGGAGTTCCTTTACAGATTGGGGAGTGGGCTAAGACGTGATGGCTTCAGTTTTCTGATCATCCATTTCCACTCCTCGTTCACTAAGCTGATAACCCAGAAACTCAACACTGGACTGATGAAACGTACACTTTTCAGCTTTTAAGAACAAGGTAAATTCCCGGAGCTTTTGGGGTACTAAGGACACGTGATGTTGATGTTCAACAGGATGTTTGGAGAAGATAAGAATGTCGTCGATATACACCAACACAAAATGTCCCAGGAATTCTCGGAGCACCTCATCCATGAAGCTCTGGAAGACGGAAGGGGCGTTTACAAGTCCATACGGCATGACAAGATACTCATAGTGCCCTGCAGGAGTAATGAACGTGGCTTCTTGTTCAGGAATTGACAAGGAGTAAATTCGACCCTTGGGAACAGACTCTCCGGGGACCAGATCAATGGAACAATCCCAGGGCCGGTGTGGAGGTAATTTGGATTTGAACCTGCATGGATGGAGTATGGCTTGGAAGTGTTGATCTTCTGGAGGTTGAGTCTCTCACAGAGTCTTCCTGATATAAAATTCCCCGCTGACCCAGAGTCAATGATGGCTGCTACAGAGACGTGGAAATTATGGGATTTCAGAATTACAGAAATCGTGAGCGGTGTCGATACAGAGAGAGGATTTCAAACGGAACTCACCGTCAGCCGAGGTGGTCGAATTGGACATGTACTTAGGAAGTAACCTTCAACGCCACAGTACAAATATAACTTCAATTCTCTAAGACGGATGTGCTCAGCCTGGGAAAGTCGGTGAGTGTCGACTTGCATCTTCTCCGGTGGGGTTTCAGATACAGATTCTGAGAGAGCTTGATGGGATTTGGCATGAGAGTGTCGAGTATCTTGATAACAATTCTGAGATCTTTGATGTATACGGAGAGTTTGCTGTATGAATTTTTCCAGTCCCAGGGTATCATCGTATATAGCGAGTTGGAGACGGAGTGCAGGATTTAAACCTCGGCGATAAACAGAAAGGAGAGCTCTTTCATTCCAACCACTCTCTGAGGCTAGAGTCCGGAATTCAATGGAATACTCTGAGACAGATTTCTTATCTTGTCGAAGCTGTAACAATTTATCGTTGATGGATGAATCACTGATTGGTTGTCCAAATACTTCTTTGAAATGGTTAACAAAGCTCTGCAATGATGTGGTAACCGCAGTTTCTTTTATCCACAATGACTCAGCCCATCTCAATGCTGATCCGGATAACTGTTGAATGATGAAAGAGATCCTTGATCGATCTGTAGGATACAGATGAGCTTGCTGTTCGAGGGCGAGTGAACATTGCAACAGGAATCCGTTGCAATCTTCCGCCCGGCCGGAGAATGGCGCTGGTCGGGAGGCGGAGTTAGCGATGCAGACCAGCGTGGGAGCAGGATTTGTGGAAGCGCTGGCTGCTGGTGGTGTCGAATTCTCAGCATTGGTTGAAGGTTGCACGGGAATGGCAGCGGTTGTAGGCTGTGTAGGATCCATACCGTCGATTTTTCGGTTTAGGTCAAGCCTTCTGTCAGGATACAAGGCACATAGAGATCGAGGTAAGTGAATATAACACAGCTTTATTCGATGGTGCAACAAATCATGGTGAGTATCAGGAGCGAGAAGACGTGAGGAAACACAGGATGTGGGATCCACAACAGGTAAGTTCAAACACTCCAGATAATTGAATCACAATCCGTTCTGGGATATTAATACTGGTCTTTTCTCTTACAGGTTCTGGCGTTGGTTCAACGGGTGGCAAGAGGATTCAGTGGAACACTGGAGATCGCTGGATGTCAGGTAACAAGTGGATACCGACAATGTTCCTGGAGGTCACAGATCAAGAAGCCAGAGGTTAGTAAATCACAGGTGAGTATACTTTACGTTCAGAAGTCACAGGTTTCTCAAGGGATCGGAGACAGAGGATAAGGGTCAGTTCCTGTTGGAGGCTTGACAAAGAACTGTGGTATTGCAGCGTGTTTTATGTGTTGGTGGAATGAGGTTGATAATTGTGAACAGGTGTGAGTAATCAGAATTCTGGGGAGAGTGATCGTTGTGTGGTGCGGGATGCTGAGTCTGATTGGTTCCTGACACCTGGGTGCACCCTCTAAATGACTTTTCATTTATCAGTAATCATAATTATAAACTTTACAAATTTTCCAGTTGTGCTCTTGAGATGTTTCAGTCCCATAAAAAAAAAAAAAAATCAGTCTCTCTTACTTATCTGAGGAGAAATAATAGAATGGAAAATTGTCCTTTCCTCTAAGTTCGTGATCCTTTCAGAGTCGAAGTGAGAGGCTAGCCATCAATTAGGAAAATCCATCTTGAAAGAATGTTCACACAGAAAAAAACTGGCCTGTCCATTCACTTTCATTCTCTCTTTTTTTATTGTTTTTTAATTTATTTTTTATTAAATGCCAGTTACATACAAATAATAGATATTATACAAAAATAATACAGACAATATTCAATAATTATACATTACAACAAATAGGAAAAGAAAATATAGTGTAATTAAAGTTAATAATACAAGAAGAAAAAAGATTAAAAAGAAAAAGAATATAATATAAAAGAAAAGGAAAAAGTATGAGATCATCATATAAATAGCATAAAAGCTTCACATAAAGACCTAGTACGTTTTGCTTTACTATTTTTCAACCCAAGTAATAATTCAATCTAATTCTTCATTTCTATCTGAAATAACAAGTTGGGTTTTTCTTTAGCCCCTTTTTGCTTATGAATATGGTATTTTCCCATAATTAAACAGAGATTAACAATAAATGCCACATTTGGTGGCAATCTTTGTCTATTAAAATAAAATAAAATAAAAAAAATTCAGAAAAATAAACTTTCATCTCTAAGCATTTACAAAGAAAACATTCCAAATTTACCCAAAACATTTAGCTGTAAATGCAATTAAAAAATAAGTGGACAACATTTTCTTTTTCAGTGCCACAGAAATCACATTTAACATCTACATCAGTGCGAAACCTATAAGAAAAAGAGTTTTAACTGGGTAGGGGAGAGTGGGGTGAGTTGTGCCAGTTTTTACTCAAAGTGACTTTAAAGTGAGGCCATGACAGTAATGCCTTCAACTTAAGGATGTACATGTATTTCAGGATGTTGTGCATCCCTGAGAATAATAACTTTGGATCTGAAATAAATAGTTTCAGAAATATAGCTTTTGGGAAAAAAGTGGTCTCATGGCACAACTTGCCCCTGGTGCGGGGTAAGTTGTGCCTTTTGGGGAAATATGTTGGGGTAAATTGTGCCAGTGCTTTCTGAAGTAAAACAGAACATTTTACTGTTATGAACCGTATGCTATATGAAAGCAAGACAAATTCAATACAAAATTACTAATTTAAGGTTTATTTAGATATTGTCACCCTGGAATACCATAGCATGCGTTTTTCCTACTATGGTCAATTGCATAGGGATTTTGTATTGAACACAACTCTGGATCACAGTGTCACAGAGACAAGGGGGCGGGCTCATTTTACTCAGACGACCAATCAATCTCTCAGGATCATTGTGAAGCTATCAAGCTACGCCCTAGCAACCATTTAGAGCACCATAGCAACACAATATTTGATATTTGTGAATCATTTCAGGCAAAAAAGGCTTTGGCAATAGATGCCTGTTGACATAGCACTGTCTGTCAATTATGTAACATAAGAATAAATTTACTAGGCTAATTTCTAAACATCCTATTGTGACTTAGCCTCTTAAAAACTGAATAAAACTTCTCTTTATTAACATAGTGCAAACTCAAAACTGAAATCAGTCTTACCTAAATTAAACAAATAACAGGTAGGCCTAAGTCAAACACTGATGAGGCCAGCCCATCTCCTCACTTCTCAAGATTATCCCCTGTGAGTATGTAGGTCTCTAGGTGGTCTGGATCTGGCACAACTTACCCCATGCCCTTTGGCACAAATCACCCCAGACCCAAAAGTTTGAATAATTAGCATGATCCAGCAGTTAAGAGCTAACATCATGCTAACTGTATAGACTCATTGTGTAGCCTACTAAAGCACTAAAACATGTGTGAAATGTTTTCAAACTTGTCTATAATTGTCCAGACACTACAATCAAAAAACCTTAATCATAGAAAATTTACTTTGAAAGGGAAAAAACAGTTTTTTGCACTAAAATTTGCTTAACTCTCATGCCATGTATCTCTCTTCTTTGGAGGATGAGTAAAATTGATTGCTTTTCAAAATTATGTGGTCACATGACCAAATTATTCTATGGTTTTCCAGAACAAGGGGTGGAACTACTTCCCCCCCTGGCACAAATCACCCCACTCTCCCCTACACCAGATGAAGTATTTTAAAATGTACTTCTCCCACCTTATTTGTTATGCAGTATTTTTTTGGCAGCAACTATGCATATATTTCCAGTCAATGCACTCAACTTTAGAATGCCAGTATGTTTTAGAAGATATTGGGCTGTAATCAGTTAGTAACTTTCTAACAAAGTAAATATTCCATCTTCTATAAGTAATAGTAACTCCTTTAATTGCAACATCAGGTCTGAGACTCAGTCTCCTTATTCACATTTCCTTTAAACAGACATTTTAAACCAGATGGTATAGCATCGAACACTATACAATATTCTTTTGGGATTATTGGAATATTATACCTTTGAAGAAATTCTACATACAGTGGGGAGAACAAGTATTTGATACACTGCTGATTTTGCAGGTTTTCGTACTTACAAAGCATGTAGAGGTCTGTAATTTTTATCATAGGTACACTTCAACTGTGAGAGATGGAATCTAAAACAAAAATCCAGAAAATCACATTGTATGATTTTTAAATAATTAATTTGCATTTTATTGCATGACATAAGTATTTGATCACCTACCAACCAGTAAGAATTCCGGCTCTCACAGACCTGTTAGTTTTTCTTTAAGAAGTCCTCCTGTTCTCCACTCATTACCTGTATTAACTGCACCTGTTTGAACTCGTTACCTGTATAAAAGACACCTGTCCACACACTCAATCAAACAGACTCCAACCTCTCCACAATGGCCAAGACCAGAGAGCTGTGTAAGGACATCAGGGATAAAATTGTAGACCTGCACAAGGCTGGGATGGGCTACAGGAAAATAGGCAAGCAGCTTGGTAAGAAGGCATCAAATGTTGGCGCAATTATTAGAAAATGGAAGAAGTTCAAGATGACGGTCAATCTCTCTCGGTCTGGGGCACCATGCAAGATCTCACCTCGTGGGACATCAATGATCATGAGGAAGGTGAGGGATCAGCCTAGAACTACACGGCAAGACCTGGTCAATGACCTGAAGAGAGCTGGGACCACAGTCTCAAAGAAAACCATTAGTAACACACTACGCCGTCATGGATTAAAATGCAGCACACGCAAGGTCCCCTGCTCAAGCCAGCGCATGTCCAGGCCTGTCTGAAGTTTGCCAATGACCATCTGGATGATCCAGAGGAGTAATGGTAGAAGGTCATGTGGTCTGATGAGACAAAAATAGAGCTTTTTGGTCTAAACTCCACTCGCCGTGTTTGGAGGAAGAAGAAGGATGAGTACAACCCCAAGAACACCATCCCAACCGTGAAGTATGGAGGTGGAAACATCATTCTTTGGGGATGCTTTTCTGCAAAGGGGACAGGACGACTGCACCGTATTGAGGGGAGGATGGATGGGGCCATGTATCGCGAGATCTTGGCCAACAACCTCCTCCCCTCAGTAAAAGCATTGAAGATGGGTCGTAGCTGGGTCTTCCAGCATGACAACGACCCGAAACACACAGCCAGGGCAACTAAGGAGTGGCTCCGTAAGAAGGATCTCAAGGTCCTGGAGTGGCCTAGCCAGAACCCAATAGAAAATCTTTGGAGGGAGCTGAAAGTCCGTATTGCCCAGCGACAGCCCCGAAACCTGAAGGATCTGGAGAAGGTCTGTATGGAGGAGTGGGCCAAAATCCCTGCAGCAGTGTGTGCAAACCTGGTCAAGAAGTACAGGAAACGTATGATCTCTGTAATTGCAAACAAAGGTTTCTATACCAAATATTAAGTTCTCCTTTCTGATTTATCAAATACTAATGTCATGCAATAAAATGCAAATTAATTACTTAAAAATCATACAATGTGATTTTCTGGATTTTTGTTTTAGATTCTGTCACTCACAGTTGAAGAGTACCTATGATAAAAATTACAGACTTCTACATGCTTTGTAAGTGGGAAAACCTGCAAAATCGGCAGTGTATCAAATACTTGTTCTCCCCACTGTGGGTATACAGGTGCCCATTTTCATTAAATAACTGTTTAACAAATATGATGCCATTATCAACCCATTTTTGAAAAGACAAAGTTTTATGCTTAAACGTTATATACCTGTGTGGCGAGCAGGACGAGGTCGAGGGCCGTGGGAGGACGGCGCGAGGCCGGTGTCGTGATTATGATGAGCCACACCTGTGAGACGCACCGGTCTCGCATCTCTCACGGAGGAGCGGAGGCATAAAGGAGGAGCGACGACAGTGAAGAGCGAGAGAGGACAGGCCTGATTTTTAGTTCATGTTTTGTTTCTGTTTGTGTCGCCAGCAGTCGTCCGTGAGGGGCTGCTGGCTTTTACTTTCATTTGTATATTTGTGTATTTATTATTAAATATTGTTGAACGTTCGCCGGTTCCCGCCTCCTTCTTCCCATAACATCTAAATCCCGTTACAACCTGTTATTCCAAATTATACATTTGTTTGGAGAAAAATTATGTTTATAGATAAGCATCTACGAGAGTAGCACCTGCCTGTGAAAATTACTTACCAGTAATCTAACAGGAATCTTACTGATTTCAAGTTGCATTGCAACAGAAAAGCAACCCCACACGTTTTCAAAAATTACATTAGGAATTAAATACCAAATTTTATTTTTGTATTGAAAGTAATGCTGCCTTGAGCCATCTATTTTTTTTAATTGTATTTGAAGTGCTGAAGTCAAGCACATTTAAACCTACATTACCAACCAAATTAAGGTACCTTTTTTAATGTAATGAGATCTGTTTCTCCAAATTAAATTAAAAAGATTTTTATCGACTTCTTTAATGATGTTATTTGGGACTTCTAGTGAAATAGCAGGATAGAGCAAACACTCAGTTTTTGATAAAATAATTCTACCATTAATTGACAAGTCTTGCATTAACCATACATTCAATCTATGTTGAACTTTTTGAACTACAGATTGAAAATTAAGCTGACCCCTTTCCTTTTCATCTTTACATATTTTGATTCTTTACAGGGATGCAATTAATATCAAGAAGTTCACTATTTTTTAGAGGGAACAACTCACATTTGTTTAAATTTAATTTTAACCCTGAGACTAATGAAAAGTTATTCAAACAATCAATCACACTTTTAATTTCTAATGAATCTCAAACAAATATTGTTGTATCATCTGCTAATTGCCAGCATTTTATTTTTCTTTCTAAAATCCTGATGCCGTAAAAATTATATTTTTTTAAAGAGTCATTGTCTGAGTTACAAGTAAAAACAAAAAAAGGTGATATTGGGCATCCCTGCCTTATGCCTCTTTCTAAAAGAAATCTGGGGGTAGTGCCATTTGCAAGTTTTACTGAGCTATTACACCCATTATATAAATAACAAATGGCCCTTTTAAAGAAATTACCAAAGCCAAAAAAATAAATAATCTAAAGTCTCAAACATAAAATTGTGGTTAACAGTGTCAAATGCTTTATAAAAATCTACAAAAAATATAAAACTTTCACCATCAATATACTTATTATAATCAATTAAATCTGGGACCAAATGAATATTATTACTTATATGTCTGCCCTTCATGATTCCTGATTGGCAATCATCTATAATTTGTTCTAAGCATTTTTTTAATCTTTCTGCAAAAATAATAGTAAATACCTTAATATCGTTATTAAGTGTCATGATTCCTGTCCTGTGTTTCCCTTGTCTGGTGTGCATTTTTGTTATTTCCTGTTCTGTGCCATGTTTTGTAGTCCTTTGTAGTCTTTCTTGTTTATTAGTCTCCCCAGGTGTTTCAGATTAACCACGCCCCCTTGTTATCTTGTTTAGCTTGTTAGTCTCTGTATTTAAACCCTGTATCTTGTTTCAGTGTTTGTGGGTTCTTGTTTGTGTATGTTGGCTGTTTGGTTCCTGTGTCCTGTTTCCCGAGTCTGAGTTTGTGTAGGTTTTGGTTTATTAAATAAAGTTTGCTGCATGTGGATCCTGCTTCCTCCTATCATTCAGCCAGCAGCGTTACAGAAGAACCCACCACTTAATGGATCCAGCAGCAGCTTTGGGGAGTCTCCAGCCAAGATCAGGCGGCCACGTCTGATTCTGGTTCCCAGGATGGCCGCCACCACGTTGTCTGAGAATCTCCAGCCAAGAAGGCGGCCACGCCTGATTCTGGTTCCAAGGATGGCCGCCGCCACGCTTCCTGAGCCTCTGTCTGTTCCTGAGACCGCATCTGTTCCTGAGTCTGAGCCTGTTCCTGAACCTGAGCTTCTTCACGTCGCTTCTGCTGATCCAGAGACTGTTCACGTCGCTTCTGCTGATCCAGAGACTGTTCACGTCGCTTCTGCTGATCCAGAGACTGTTCACGTCGCTTCTGCTGATCCAGAGACTGTTCACGTCGCTTCTGCTGATCCAGAGACTGTTCACGTCGCTTCTGCTGATCCAGAGACTGTTCACGTCGCTTCTGCTGATCCAGAGACTGTTCACGTCACTTCTGCTGATCCAGAGACTGTTCACGTCACTTCTGCCGATCCAGAGACTGTTCACGTCACGTCTGCCGATCCAGAGACTGTTCATGTCACTTCTGCCGATCCAGAGACTGTTCACGTCACTTCTGCTGATCCAGAGACTGTTCACGTCACTTCTGCCGATCCAGAGCTTCACGCCATCCCAGAGTCTCCTTCACCGCTGGTCCTGCCCAGCACAAAGCCTTCACCGCTGGTCCTGCCCAGCACAAGGCCTTCACCGCTGGTCCTGCCCAGCACAAGGCCTTCACCGCTGGTCCTGCCCAGCACAAAGCCTTCACCGCTGGTCCTGCCCAGCACAAAGCCTTCACCGCTGGTCCTGCCCAGCACAAAGCCTTCACCGCTGGTCCTGCCCAGCACAAGGCCTTCACCGCTGGTCCTGCCCAGCACAAAGCCTTCACCGCTGGTCCTGCCCAGCACAAAGCCTTCACCGCTGGTCCTGCCCAGCACAAAGCCTTCGCCGCTGGTCCTGCCCAGCTCAGAGCCCTCTACGCCGCTGGTCCTGCCCAGCTCAGTGCCCTCTTCGCCGCTGGTCCTGCCCAGCTCAGAGCCCTCTTCATCGCTGGTCCTGCCCAGCACAAAGCCTTCACCGCTGGTCCTGCCCAGCACAAAGCCTTCGCCGCTGGTCCTGACCAGCTCAGAGCCCTCTACGCCGCTGGTCCTGCCCAGCTCAGTGCCCTCTTTGCCGCTGGTCCTGCCCATCTCAGTGCCCTCTTCGCCGCTGGTCCTGCCCAGCTCAAAGCCCTCTTCATCGCTGGTCCAGGACTCTTTACCGGGGAGCCTCCCCATGAAAATTTTGGGGGGGGGCAATACACCTCCGGACCAGCCCGATCCGCCAGGACCGCCAGAGGGGTGGTCTCCTGTTCCGCCCTGGCCGCCTGAAGGGTCGTCTCCGCCGTGGCCGCCTGAAGGGTCGTCTCCGCCGTGGCCGCCCGAAGGGTCGTCTCCGCCGTGGCCGCCAGAAGGGTCGTCACCGCCGTGGCCGTCTCCTCAGCCAGCACTGCCCTGGCCGCCTGCACAGCCTGCTCCGCCCTGGTCGCCTGCACAGCCTGATCCGCCCTGGTCTCCCGTTCTGCCACAGTCTCCAGGCCCTCTGCCGTTCCACGGGCCTGGCCCTCCACCCCGCCCCCGGGTCCGCCTCCGCTCCACCACCCTCCTGAACTATTTCCTGAGGAGCATCTGGAATCTGCTCCTTAAGTGGGGGGCTATGTCATGATTCCTGTCCTGTGTTTCCCTTGTCTGGTGTGCATTTTTGTTATTTCCTGTTCTGTGCCATGTTTTGTAGTCCTTTGTAGTCTTTCTTGTTTATTAGTCTCCCCAGGTGTTTCAGATTAACCACGCCCCCTTGTTATCTTGTTTAGCTTGTTAGTCTCTGTATTTAAACCCTGTATCTTGTTTCAGTGTTTGTGGGTTCTTGTTTGTGTATGTTGGCTGTTTGGTTCCTGTGTCCTGTTTCCCGAGTCTGAGTTTGTGTAGGTTTTGGTTTATTAAATAAAGTTTGCTGCATGTGGATCCTGCTTCCTCCTATCATTCAGCCAGCAGCGTTACATTAAGTAATGTAATTGGTCTCCAATTGCTGATAAGGGTAGTGTCCTTATTAGCTTTTGGTATCAAACTAATCAATCCCTGACGTAACGATGGAAGTAACTCGCCTCGTTCTATAGCTTCATTAAACTCACATAATAAAAATTGAGAATTGTTCTTGAAATTCCTTGTAAAATTCGCTAACCAAACCATCGTTACCGGGAGATTTATTATCTTTTAGTTTACTGATCCCAAATCTAACTTCTATAGAAATATCTTTGCCGCACAACATCATACAATCCGGATGTATACATTTGGCATTTGCTTTAATGCTATCTAGGAATTGTCTTGTATTGCCATCATCCTCTTTGTTATATAACGTCCGATAAAAGGATGATATATAATTAGAAATTTTTACAGAATCTTCAGACACCTCCCCATTTATATTTAGTTTTAATACAGAATTCAGCTCAGTGTTTCTTTTTTCTAAGTTAAAAAAATAACAAATGCCCCCTTGGCTTTATATTCATATATCTCGTCTAACTGTAACTGTGATTCAAATAACCTGAGTTTGTCCTGCTGATTCATTACATTATTACTTGTCAAATTAACTATGTCTTTTATTACTTGTTCCTATCTAGTCCTTTTAGCCTGTGCTATTAATTTTCCTGTAACAATGGCTTGTTTTCTTGTAAGATACTTCATGTACTCCCAATTGCTACCATATTTATTTGAACGTTTTGCATTGTTCCAGCAACTTAAAATAATATTTTTTTACTTCCTTTTTAATAAACAAGTCATCTTCCAATATTGCCTTATTTAATTTCCAGTGTGTTCATGTTCTTACTTAATTATCAATACTTCCAGATAAGTCAATAACTAGATAAATGACTTTATGGTCAGTAAGGACAGACGTTTCCACAGTAACATAGCGTACTTGATTTTCTAGTACACTGGATATGAGCCAAAAGTCTATCTTAGACTGTTTATTCCTGTCACCAGAACACCATGTAAATTCTTGTTTGGGTTTCAGATCCTCCAAATATCAATTAATCCAATCCCAAACACAAATTATGTAATTCACTGAAATTATTTAAACTATTTCCACGAGGAGGAATACAGTCCAGGTATTAGATAGAATTATAATCCCCTCCAAGAATTAGTTTAGCATCAGGAAAACTATCCAAGATGTTTCTGATTTTTTCTTCAAAGTCTTGTAAGTAAACTTTTGTTCTTTACAACACTGTTTGTTGCATATATATTCCCTAACACAAAATATTGCTGGTTGAATTTGACAATCAAAATAACCCATCTTCCCAAGGAATGTGAATAACTTTTAACATTTTTTCCTCTAAATTTACCTTTCAAAATTACAACACCTGCGGAATCATTGCTACCATACAACATCCACATATCGTTTCCCCACTGACTCTTCCAAAACTAAAAGTCTGATTCAGATGCATGTGTCTCTTGAATGAAATAAAAATCACAGAAATATTTTCGACAAAACAAAAAGATTGCTTTTCTTTTAACTAATTTTCTCATACTTCTAACATTAAGAGAAAAAACAGCGAGTGAACCCACACTCACAGAAGAACTTAAGAACAAAAGTTTACATCTCCAAAACTTGTATAAGATTTCAACTTTAATTTTGAGGTTTTCGTTTTACAGATTGCACATTGTTTGTAACAAGCTAAATATCTTAGAATCAATCAATATGGTCATGTTAGCGTCATTTTCTGTGTGCAAAGTGGGGACGCACGGGATTCATCTGGGGTTTTTTTGTTTTTTGTTTTTTTTTGCTTCTCAGCGCCAGACAGCTGTTATCTTTTCTCGGGCATAGTTGTTACAACTTGGCAGCCAACAATGGCGTGTGCTTACTGCGTTCAACGTAAAATGCATTTTTTTTTTATGTTTATATTTACAGTATGTTAATATTAATATAGAATTAATGGGGTTTTTTTTTAGCAACAGAAATGGTGCCCCCCTGGGGAGTTCGTGCACTACGTAATCTGCGTTTAGGGAGTGGCGGTACTGAGCATTGTGCACATGAAATACAGGCAAAGCAACAAATTATTATTATTCAACTGTAAGAATTGATAAATTAGGAAATTCCGGACAGTCTGTTTCGGGGGTGACCAGACCCTGAGAGGACAAAAGGACCTCTCTGGAGATTACCATTTGAACTGGCTCTCATGCACCATCGAGACGAAAGTCTCACCTCCAAATCAACTTCATCTACATCTCTTTTCTTCTCCCCTCACCCCCTCTCTCTCATGTTCAGATGATTCACCTGAATTCCCAAGAAAATGTATAGTTTAATGTGAATGATTATCACAGAGTATTTTCATGTTTGGTATCGTTTAAAATGTCACAGTGCGACTGGTACAAATGTCTCATTTCAGAATAAGTAAAACACAAGGTAATAAAGTTTTAAGAGTTTATGGATAGCTGACTTACAAAGGAAGGTGGTCTCTCAAGACAAATGGTCACTCACCCCCAAGAGGTGCTACCTCTGAATGCAATTTTCTTTTGTTAGCACGTTTCCATGTGAAAGAGGTCTGACAATTTAATGAAATGCAGCAGGGAGATCGAGGCCTTTTCTGTACTTCAGATTGGCCCGTGAGGCTGAGAGAGAGATCTCTTAGCCTCACGTATTTCTTAAAGTTGGGTTTGCATCTTCTCTCTATTCCAGAGCATTTGATGTTTTGTATCGATTATCTTTGAATTGATTATGAAATTGGCATGATACATTTACCTGACATAATAAATTGTTACATGTGATTATTCTAACTGATCTTGACATTGTTCATTTAAAGGTGCTCTAGGTAACTTTTTAACCTTAACTGAACAGCTTCGGAGTCAGTGGAATGGTTATATTACCTATTTCGGGTTGAATGGTGGTGGTTTCGCACCCCCCTGGTGCCCGAGAGCGGAAAAAACTCACTTGCAACTTTGGGACGCGGGTCGGTGTCAGGAAGTATCGTGTGATATCAGGTCTCGCGATGTAACGAATTGCTTGACGGCACTGCACACGTACACGCCCCTATTCAAGCACCGGCGGGCTAGCTATAAGCAAAGGGCAACGATAGATTGAGTTATGGCTGAGGCTGAGCCTGTAAAAAAGAAGCAGAAAGCTAGGAAATCTTTGTCGGAGGACCAACGAAAGAGGAAACGGGAGACTGACCGAGCAAGAAGTCAGACTCAAGTAAATATATCGGACCGGCTTTTTCAGAATGGTGAGAACTGAGAGAAACAGAAGCCTGCAAAACGGATGCTGATCCTGCTGTTGCACTTGTAAGTTAAGTATCTTTGGAATAAACTGTGTTTAATATTTAAATTTCAAGTAATTGTGACCTCAGGATGTTTGCTATTGTCTGTAAAGGTTTTTATTATGATCGCTGTCTGTTAGGGGCTTACTAGTACGCTAGATACTATAACTTTGATGTTAGCATTGTCATAGCAAACACGTTTGATTTCTGTAGTTGTTTGGCCGTTCCTCTGTCGGTTTTATTTGTGTAACTTACACTTTTATTTTATGTCACTAAGTCAACGCGTCTGATAGTAGGCAATATCAGACGCGCAAAATGTTGCACATATCATGATCGAGCTAGAAAAAACGTTCTGATGTTTTCTTAGACAAGCAAAGGTAAACCATCATTCTACCAGATGAACTTATAGACCTTGCTAATATAACTTTAGACAAATATTAGCCTCCGATATATATATTTTGTTTATGCTCATGCCCATTCTCCCAAAAACAAACAAACAAACAAACACGAAAGCAGTAGTTCGCCTCGTTCATATCGTTCGTTCCCGGTAAAAATACTACACTGTAAAAAAGCCAACTTACTGAAAGTTCTCCAAATAAACATAAAACAGTAAAATGAACTAAGATATTTTTATTGGAAGTGTTCATGCATCATACTAAGTTGATTCAACAAATTCGTGACTTAAATGATGAAAACGTACAATGTTTTGTTGTTCAAACTAAATCGTTTTAGTTTTCATTGAAGTCCGCGTTTTTTGTTACCGCGTGCGCAGTTTGAACCCTGAACGCATGCGCAGTGTGAGACTCGGCGGTTAGGTCTCTGTCTGCAGCTGGTGAGAAGCATAGATGGATGAGAAGTCGGTAGCAAAGTGCTGCCTTCAATTCAGCGTTTCTGCACAATCACTGGTATGTATTAATCATTTTTATAATCGACTGTATGTTATTTGTCATATATGATGTTTTGTGCTCTTCCCAAACTGATGGCCTGATGTAATTCACCATCACTGTTACAGGCCGCTGTTACATCACTACCAACTCTGACCAACTAATACTGGAAGAGGCCAATGCTGATGTTATCCTGCCTATTCAATCCAGCGTTTCCAAAGAGTCACAGGTATGTATTAACGACACACTGACGGGAATATTGCTCTTTGTGTTGTTTACTGTTACCACCGGCGCTCTCTGGAAGACTACATTACCCATCATTGCCTAGAACTACAGCAAACTACGGCAGCTCAAATAGCTCAAAATACACAGCACGTTTAGTTTTTTTTTTTTTTTTTTTTTTTCTCTCGTGGTGACTCTCCCTGCATTCAGAATGGCATAATGTTATGTATTTTAAAAATAATATTTTTTTATTGTGAATAAAATTTTTATTTTAAAGTAATTCATTATTTTTTTAAGTAATAATTGATGTGCTATGTTAGACATTTTTGAAGTAGAAATCCGTTTTGAAAGTTTAAAACACTGTTAATTACAATTACTAGGTTAGCTGAAAGAAATATTGTTAAAAAAAGGTACAAACTAAGACTTGATTTGGCCTTTAGGGACTTGAACATGTCTGGTATTTATCATTTTTATAATCAACTGTATGTTTTGTCATATCAAATGAGATGTTTACTCATTATGTATTTACACTAGTTGAGGAGTTCAGAGAGAGATGGCCTGCCACCTGCACTTTTTCTAAAGGATGAGGTAAACCATTTAATAGCAACTGTTAATATTATTATTATTTTAATTATTATTTCTAAAGATTATTATTAATTATTATTTCTTTAGAACATTTTAGGAATACTTATAGTAGTAAAACTTTGTGGTGATTCCAACTGACTTGTTTTTTACAGATCTCCATGAGTTTCCGTGTATCTATAACGTCGACCATGAGAATCTACTTTGAATGAACACATATAGAGAGGAAAATAGTAAGTAAATAACTTTATAATATCAGTTATCAATATCATAAACTTAATTATGACATCAGTCTGTTTTTCATGCAGTTGTCAATTGGGAAACTGTACATGATTTATTGACAAATTTTATGATTTTACTTTTTTGATTCCACTGTATGTAAAAGAGCAATCTGTACATTCTTTAAAAAAAATCTTTGTTATGGACCAAGTCATATGGATTTGGAATTACATGAGGAAGAGTAAAATATGACAGAATTATCATTTTGGGTGTGCTGTATACATTTAACTCCCAAAGCAGATCCCTATGTTAAATTATTAAGAGTTAAGGTCATAGTGCATCTGCAGATTAAAATAATATATATATTTTTTTCCTTTCTTTTTAGGTGAGTGACATTACCACACGTCAGAAAACAGATCTTGAGGGATTGCCACTTTTCCAGCATGAAAACTCTACAAGTTTACCCAGGAAAATTACCATTTTCATTTTCATTTCTGGTAAATTACCATTTTCATTTTCATTTCTTGGTCATTTTTTAATCTATTTATGTTTTACATGTATTCAGGTTATTTACACAACAACATAAATAATAATAATGTTGTTGTTGTTATTATTTTTAAATGTACACTTCAATTAATACCCTTATCTCATGAATTATTCTCCCAGGATACTGATCCTTTAGACCACGGCATCAAAGATGTAGAGATCGGAATCCTTACTGTGGCCGAAGATGCCGCTGTTACATCACTACCAACTCCGACCAACTAATACTGGAACAGGCCATTGTTCTTGAGGACATTACAGATCTACCAGCAGTATATGCTTGTTCGGACTCATGAATGCACTGAATATGGATTGATGATGACTGACTTTTCATTTTTGGGTGAACTGAAACTTCAGGCTAATGTTCTTTAACATGCATTGGTAAGTACCATGCACTGAGTTAACAAATTCAAGACTTGCTACGATAATGTCATTGTTGTGCATCAGACACAAACTGTTTAAATAAAAAAAGTTATCTGACTCGTGTTATGGTCTGTCTCTTATTTAATTAAACTATTTAAATAATATATAATAAATCAATATAGGCCTATAAGATAATAGGCCCATTTGTGTTCAGCCAACTAAAAATACTTTGTTCTGTTATTCATTAGCTAAACATGACTATTTATGTTGAAGCAACTTATGATTTTAACGTAATCTTTTTAGTTGCGTGGACTTCAGTCCCTGTTTGTGAAGTTTACTCAAAAAAGAGCTTGCGATAAGTTGCCTTATTTTTTTAAGTTGACCCAACTTTTTTTTTTTACAGTGTAGTATGCATGACAACACAATAAATAAAAAAATCGCCATCAGTTGGAAAGAAAGTATTGCTTTACTTGCCTCGGTAGACATAACTGGTTTTGAAATAGCCGGTTCCTCAGCTGGGTTGCTCGTGGCAAGGGGGGAGGGACAACAGTTCGTTTTTACGACAGAGTGTTTGAAAGCATTATACTACCAGACACTAGGGGGAGCTCGTAGAGAAAAAACACTCAGACTTGCATAGTGTCCCTTTAATGGTTAAAAGGAATAGTCAAACATTCGCTCACTTTTAGTGAGGCACAGATATTATTAAAACCTTTCATTTATGGAGTCAGATGAATTAACGAGTAATACATATGATTAATGTATTACAAATTTAACCAACCAATACTTTGCATGAGTGAGGACAGAACACGTGATACCTTCCCCGTGTATTGGCGAACCGGCAGATTGGACCAATATAATGGGCCTTACACAACATATCCTTGATTTTTACATAAAATATTCAGATGTAACCCCAATTGTAATCGTTAACAATTTCATAAGTAACTGAAATTAAAAATAACCTACCATTAAAAATACCACTCAGGACATGAAATTAAATTTGTATACATTGTCATTGCTTATGGGAGGTGCCCAATCTCATGCTTTGCCAATCATCTTTTCCAGTACACCTGACCTATTCTTTAGGAGCTTCAAAAGTTTGAGGAGTTGCAAAAGATTAGTGGTTCTCTAATCTTTGGTTCTCCGAGATTTAGTAGCCAGAGATTTGCTGTTCAGGAAGAGAAAAAATTACTTCCTCCATCAGCATAATTTCAGTTGAGTCGGCATCTGGTTTATAGTAATTGTTCAAATGACCTTTCAACTTCCTGCAGTTATATTTGAACATTCCACTGCCTTCATGCATGCTTCAGATTGCAGAACTCACAAACACACGTGCTCAGGGCACCATATTGGAGACCAACCCCCACCCCATTCCCATAGAGTAAAAATTAAAATCGAAATTTTAAAGATGTAAATGATTTATTTTACAAATCATCTTTAAAAGCATATTATCTTAAGTAGTAAATCGTATTTATTTTGTTTTTTATTTAAAATTCTTCACCAATTCAGGTGAAATTTATCCTGTGAATTGAACATCTGTTCCAATCAACAAGTAGTTCTGTGCAAAAAAAAAAAAGTAAATTAGTACTATATAATAATTATTATTATACTTATTATTATTAATGTTAATGTTATTATTAGTATTATTATTACAACATATTAGGGCAGTAAAATTGTAGAACACTAATGCAAACCTTCAAAACCTGGAGTTGAATGTTTACAAGCTGCATCTTTCCAATGGCAGGAAGTGGATAACCTTCCTGTAAACGAGCTGAGAGGGAATTCCATGATTAAATAACATCTCTACAGCTACATCTATAATATAGCTTTTCACACTGCACTTAACCCTGGGTTGTTGTCGTTCAAAATCCCGCTTTTAACTCCGGGTAAAGGAACATTTCACAATTATAATTTAGAGGCGGGGTTAACACTGCTTTTGACCCAGAGTTATAAAACCCTGCAGGGTGCTGTGTTAGAATGTTACGGATATTCTTAGCAACCGACAGCCAAATTATGAGCAATGTGAAACGTGAAGCAAGATAATTCAGGATTTCGTTCACTGGGGGTTTAGAATGACACAGGGTTAATTATTTCAGGTGTGAAAAGGCCTATTGTTAAAAAGTGAACTGTAAGGCAGTGGTTCTCAACTCCAGTCCTTGGGACCCGTTGCTCTGCCCATTTTGTATGTCTCTCTTATCTGACACACTCAGTTCAGTTCATGGAGTCTCTCTTAACGAGCTGATGATCTGATTCAGGTGTGTTAAATAAGGGAGACATACAAAATGTGCAGAGCAGCGGGTCCCGAGGACTGGAGTTGAGAACCACTGCTGTAAGTAGTACTCTTAAGCAGTCACTACTTAAAATTTCTCTAATAACAATAACAATAAAAAAAACAAAAAACATCTTACCGTTAATCTTGGGAATCACAGCAATTTTCAAGACCATTTTGAAAATATTGTCAAGAGATGTCACCTGTTGATTCAAATTTCATGATGATATTCTGAATGACTGCTTTCAGATCAGTCATAAAAAACAAATCATAGTCTGCTGTTCTTACCTGGAATGGTCCCACATAGCTTTTTGATAAGCTCATATAAATTCTGTTTTAAGAAAATTATGCCATTTGTATCAATTCTTAAGAACTTAAGAACAGAAACTCACATCCAGTTGTATATGGATAGACTGTGTGTATGACTCCAAAACTCACTTGTTAAGGGATACATTTCCTGCCAGTTTGAGCTCAGTCACATATATGTCGGCACTGACACTGTCCTCCTGTTGGTTGAAGGGAAGATTAATTGAAAACATTATAGTTATCTTATTTAACTCAGCTTGTGGTTATCCCTCCTCTTGGTGCATCTTACCAGATTGAGGACAAAGAGTGGAGATAGTGTGCTGTTGGGCTGAATAGCGTAAGCTGTCACTGTACTGATTGCCTGGACAGTCATGTTGTTTGGTTCCAAAATAATGATCGGCTCCTTAACTGTCTCAACCAACAGTTTCATCATCAGACCAGGATACATTTTCGCAATCTGAAATAAATCACCTTAGACATGGTGTTTTTTGTGTTTTGAATTTAATGACTGAACGTGGCTATTTATTTTCATACTTGAGGAATGAATGCTCCAAATGTCCTTGTGTTAAGACGAATTGGAGAACCAGAGGGAATCTGCAAAAAAACAAAAACAAAATATTTTAAGCAAAGTATTTTAAATTTTGAATAGAAAGTCCCTCTAATGTCCTTATAGTTGGGACAGCTGGTGAGAAGGTGTTGCTCTGTCTCCACTTCTCCCTGGTCACAGTACAGTCAGAGTGTGATTGCTCAGTCTGCACCTCATCATTCTTCTTCTTAATTTACAGTCTTTCACTGTACTCAGGTATTCTGCTGGTGTGTAATCTCTATTTAGGGCCAAATAACATTCAAGTTTACTTTGTTTTTCTGTTGTTTCAGTCCAATAGTTCAGGTAATTTTCTTGTTGTGCTTTTATAGTCTCTCTCTCTCTCTCTGTCTCTCTCTCTCTCTCTCTCTCTCTCTCTCTCTCTCTCTCTCGTTTTTTTCCTTAGGATTATTATAATTATTAGGGCCCAAGCCCTGAAAGGGCGAAGGCCCTATTGTTTTTCTAAGGATTATTTTTTTCTATTATTAGGGCCCAAAACCTGAAAGGGCAAACAGGAAGTGTGTTATAACTTCTGCATACATTAACTGATCTTGATGAAACTTCAGCAGTGTGTTCATTGTAAGAGGCCGATCACATGGATGTAACTATTGTGAGTCAAAGTTATAGCGCCACCAACTGGCAGCAGGAAGTGTGTCACTTTCAAAATGTTTTGAAATCAACCTCTTATTTTTACCCGATTTGCTTAAAACTTTGTGTATAATGTAAGCACACGGCAGATGTAGACCTGTGAAAGTATTCTTGATATCTTAGATACTGTTGCCGTGGCAACGCATCAAACTTTAATATTCTTTTTCGGATGCTTTAGAGACTCTTCGCATACTTGAAATTGCATGAAACTCGACAGACACATCACATTTATTAGCCAGTAGACATGTGCAAAGTTTAAAAAACGGGCGTGGTGCAGGGGCTCAGTGCGCCATCTTTTGACAAAAGTGGGGGGTTAGTTTTATCTACAGTATCAAACATTGTTTTTATCAAGCCGGACAACTTTCTAATTTACAGTCATTAGCTCCAACCAACAGGAAGTCAGATATTTTGGTTTGAATGTGGATTTTTTGGAGCATTTTCTCCCTCTCTCTGTCTGTCTCTGCGTCTCTGTGTGTGTGTGTGTGTGTGGGGTGGGGAGGATTTGTCTGTTGGGTGAGATTTACCTTTAATTATTGTTTTTCAAGGTTTCGAGGGCTTTTGGGAACCTTAACATGCTTGAAAAGTATTGAAACTTTGCACACAGGTCAAAACCCGTGGCCATCAGGGCCGGGCTGAAGCTGGTACCCGGGCGTGGCAGGGGGGCTCAACGGCGCCCCCTTGAACAGGGTCCAAAAACTTGGTCCATATATCAAACATGCTTGCATTTAATAATATGAAACTCAGTACACATATAGATCTCATCGGGCCGAACAACTTCCGCACTGTTATTAGCTCCGTCCAACAAGAAGTTAGCTATTATGGGTTGTTTGGAAAACGCATGCTTTGGAATTTGATATACTCCTCCTAGAGAATTCATCCGATCGCCACCAACGTTGGTCAGCTTGAGGTCAAGACATTGAGGATGCTAAATTGCGGACGGATTTTTGATATCTCGAACGGTTTGGCTGTGGCGAGGAAACAAATTTATGGCAAGAAAAGAGAAACACGAAGTGTTATAACTTCTGCATACATTAACTGATCATGATGAAACTTCAGCAGTGTGTTCGTGGTAAGAGGCCGATCAGATGGATGTAACTATTGTGAGTCAAAGTTATAGTGCCACCAACTGGCAGCAGAAAGTGTCACTTTCAAAATGCTTTTGACAAAAGTGGGGGGGTTAGTTTTACCTACAGTAACAAAACTCAGTAAGTATATTGTTCTCATCGAGCCGAACAACTTTCTTATTCACAGTCATTAGCTCCGACCAACAGGAAGTCAGATATTTTGGTTTGAATGTGTATTTTTTTGTATAATGAGTTTTTAGCTACATCCTCCTAAGTGGTTTATTTTATTCCCACCAAACTTTTTCAACATGATGAAAATACATTAAAGATGGTAAATTGTGAATGGATATTAAATATCTTAAACGGTTTTGCTATAGTGTGGAATTAAAGTAATGTCCAAAAAGGAAACACTAAAAGCCTCATATCTTCTAAAAATGTAATTATACACCATTTATTTCTATATAAAAGTATACAAATATCAGAACTAAACCCATTTTATTCTTTTTTTGAACTAAACTAAAAAACATTCACTCTGTTCTGCTTGCTCCCCACTGTGGACACGCACCGTTATGAATGCCCGTGCAGCCGTGCACTTTTTAGTTTCACTTTAAAATTAGCGCCATTTCGGGGCCGATTGCTTGAATTGTGAGTTCAATAGCCTATTATTCTTAATGGAAAACACAACAACAAAACAGTACAATGACAGATTCGCTTAAATATGCGCTTTTACGCAAAATATTCAGTCAGCTCTTCACTCCAACTCCTCTGCTGCTCTTCTGCACCAAATATCTGCACCTTTAACCCTCTGGGATTCCTCATTTTTTTTGTCACACTTGGGGTCTTCGGGTCTAAAATGACCCGGAGGGCGGGATTCAGATTTTTTTTTTTTTTTTCAGTAAAATCAATGAAATGTATTTTTGTTCAATAATATTTTTTCTTTTTTTCTTTGTTGTTTTGAGATAATTTTATGATAATTAATATTTATGCAATAATTATGATCCATTTTTTCCCATTGAATATAATATAATTTTTTTTTTTTTTAATTAATGCTGTATTTCAGGGGCCTGTTTCAATAAGGAGGTTCAACCAACTCTGAGTTAAAACTTGAACTCTGAGTTGACTTACCTTGAGATGGGAAACTCTGAGTTTTCGGTTACAGAACAGCTGAAATGAGTTAGTTCAATCAACTCTGAATTGACCTCTGAGTTGGGTGTAATTAATTACCAAGTAATCTAAATACTGTAATTGAATTAAAGGGATTACTCTTAATTCTTCTGTAATTTAAAGTTCAATCTGATGTAATTGCATTAGACTATAGAACAATTCTGTATATTTAACATGCATTTTTAAAAGGTATATTTTTTAATGTAAACTTCTCCCTCTACACACTTTGGTCAATTCAAGAATAATTCATGCAATTGTATATTGTTTATTTGAAAGCATTAAAAGTGCAGTTTCTTGTCTCTCGTTGTATTGTTCAAGTGGTTGAGGTTGATATGGGATTTAGTAATTAGCAATAATTAGACCAATACTTTATAAAGATAGTCATTATTACATTAATCTAATTACACTGTTGAAGATGTCATTTGTAGTTAGTAATACAAGTAACTTACCCAACTGTTATAATATCTGAGGTGAAACTGGAAGAAGAGTATGTTATTCAACCTAATTTTAATTTTCATGTAGGGGCAATCCTGCAGGTATTAGAAGAACATGGCAGCAGCTGAAAATTAAATATAAAAACATAATTCAATCAGGTAAGGCATGAGCATATCATGGGTGCAGGCTACCTTACTTTACAAACATTTGACATATTAAATAACTAAATAGCATCCAGTGTCTAGCAGTGCAGCAGCATTTTTGGCTGAGGGAATTCCTGGAGGGACTTCAGAGCCAGTCACTCCTGAAGATCCAAGGGCCTTCATAAAATGTAAGAGGTTTATATATGTGTTATTTTTTATATAGGCTATTTTTGATATTTCCATTTATTTTACTTTGGGTTGAGTTTTTTGTTGGTCCCAACAGATTCTGATGAGGAGAGGCCTACAGAGGTAATGTTAATATTATGTGTCTACACATCAAACAATCTACACATTCAGATTATTTCACATTTTATGTGGAGTAGCCTATAGAATATAAGTTTAAATCTAAGTATAAACAGGTATTCTTATCTCTCCCCCCACCCCCACAGTGTGGAAGAACAGCAGGAGGAGGGTCCATCAACTTCTGTTGCACAGATGAACACAGTTCAGTGATTTTCAGTAAATGCCACAGTTTAATTCTGTAAATTTGTTTACAACTACATTATGTAACTCTAATCTACTACTGTATTTTCAGTTGCCAGTTAAGGAGTTATATAGACTTCGTCTTATTAAAAAAAAAAAAAAAAAAAAAAAACAACAGTAAAAATAGCAATCTTTTATTTATTAATAAAATATTAATTTTATTAATAAAAATGTACTGAAAGAATGAATGAGGTGTTTAAACACCGCTTCCTCTTTAAAAAATGGGAGGAGACCGAAAGAAACTCTGGGTTTACCAAAGAAAACCTGCTCCCGACCAGGTTAGGTTCACAGAGTAAGTTACCATGGTAACTGACTCTGAGTATAAGTTACCTCTCTTTCAGAAACGGGCTTGACTTACTCTGCTTTCTCAGGTTTGACATACCTCCCATTCTGAAACAGAAAACTCAGAGTTTCCCTCATTTCAGGGTTAACATACTCAGAGTTTTCACTTAACCTCCTTTCTGAAACAGGCCCCTGGTTAAAGTAGAGACTAGGCCTATAGAAAACAATTTTTGAAGTCAGATTGGTGCCATCTGGTGGATGTAGTGAGCATAATTATCGTGCAATATCATATTTTAACCACTAGATGAATTAACAGCTCTCTGTAGACAGGCTTGTGAATTCTAGTTGTTTTTGCACATATTTGGCTATTTTTCAGGTTGTGGATTTTAATATATAATAAGAGATTCTCAAAGACTATTTTTGTCAAGTTTTTGGTTTGTTTGGTTGGTTTAAATGGTAATTTGATGTGCGAGTTTTACTTTATAAAACAGTCCAACCTGAACATTGCATTAGAAAGAGAACAAATGGTAAGCATTTTGTTACCCATTGTTTTAATTCTAACTTAATAAAAATGCAATTATTTCTGTCATAACATTTTTTTTATTAATCTTTTATAATAAACATTTTCATTAAAATTATTTTTTGTACAATTCAATGAACAGTAACTCTTATTCAAAATTGGCAACAGCAATTATGAACGAAAAACTAAGGCATTTTTAGAGTTTTGTCTGAGAGACACACACAAAACTAAAAACTCATAACTCCAAAACTATACCAAGGAGAGTCAAAGGTATCGTTTGATAGAACACTTTTCAAATTTTTTGAAAATATAAATTACATTACATTTGGACATTCTCCTGCCGAGAAACTGCTGATAAAAGACAAAAAATATATATATATAATTTTTATTATGATTTTGCATATCTCTCTTGTTTGACAAGGAATAACTTGGGAAGGAAATACGGTAGGGGAAAAAATCTTTTTTGGGGAAGTTTCCCTAAATGTGAGCTGCATCTGGATCAAATTTTGTGGTGATCACATAAAGTACTCAAAAGTTACAGCATTTGGAACAAAGGTAGCCTTTTTGTTTAGTCCTCACACATTTGGAAGGCAATAAAAAAAATTGTTTTCTGAGTGACATACACAAAACTAAAGACTCATAACTTCAAAACTGTAGCAAGGAGAGTCAAAAGGTAGGTATCGTTTGAAAGAACACTTTTCAAATTTTTTGAAAATATAAATTACATTACATTTGGACATTGTCCTGCTGAGAAACTGCTGATAAAAACAAGAAATATATATAATTTTTATAATGATAATGCATATCTTTCTTATTTGACATGGAATAACTCAGGAAGGAAATAAGGTAGGAGGAAAATTCTTTTTTTTGTGGAAGTCCCTCTATATATGAGCTGCGTCTGGATAGAATTTTGTGGTGATTGGATAAAGTAATCAAAAGTTACAGCATTTGGAACCAAACTGTTCAGCCTTTGACGCCCCGTCATGGGCATTTTTTATATTGTTTCACCATGAAGAATATCTTGTCATAAATGCAATAGATTAAGTTCATTTTGGGCTCATTTTAATTGTAATAATATACTGTAAAAAATGAAGTGCCATTTTCAACGATTTTTGAATGTTTCATGAGATGTATGATGTTTTTTGACACATTGCAGTACATAGTACAAAAAAAGTATTTTATAGATTATGAAAAAAAAAAATCTATCAGCAAATAACTCAGCAATACTTAGGAGTTTTTCAAATTGGCTACATTCACATAAAGTTCAGACTCTAAGCTTTCAAATGACACCTATTTTAAAGGGACACTCCACCCATTTGCATTAAGCTTTGCATTGTTAGAAACCCAGTCATACTATTGAATGGTCGTGCAACACTCTCTCATTTTCCCCTGAGACGGGAGAAATCCGTTATTTACCTTTTACACTTCCTCCTACAATGACGCAAAAATCGTCATTTTGCGTCATTGTAGGAGGAACTGTAAGAGGGGGGGATTTCTGTTGAGACTACAAGCACTAGTTCCTCATCTTTCCCAGGGGGCGGGACCCGCTCACGCTACAGACCTATTACAGATCAGTGGGTGGGACTTTACTCTCTGAAACTGAAAGCAATATCCTCCATCTTGTTTGAAGCTAAGCTAACAGGCGCTGTGGAGACAGATGTAAAGTAATGACAATAGCGGAGGAGAGTGCTCAATATGATATAGAAGAAGAGGATTTCGGAAGTCTGATGCTTGAATCAGGTGTTTGTGGCTACCTTTACAAGCCGCATTATAGCGAAGAGCAGCCGAGGCAGAAGACCTGCCTGCCGCAGACGAGGAGCCCGGACTGGCTCGAGTTAGGGCGGACTGGTGGCGCCGGTGATCTCACTATGCAACTCATAGACTGTAAGATGCAACTACAAACACAGAGATAGAGTCCGTCTGCGGCAAAGAATTTCAACGATGACAATTTCTCCTGGACGAAATCTCTGAATCAGACGAGGACACGGACGTTTGTGTTGAGAACTATCCTAGTTTCGCACCGCATATGTTCTGACTGAACATCCAGGTACCATGCAATAATTCACCTTTTCGAAAGAAATACAAACGAGGAGTAATGCACTAATGAGTTCGCCAACTAACTAGACATTTTGTGTGAATGTGAAATGAATTTCAAGCTCTGGTGGTAGCTAGCCTTCTAGACGGAAGAGTGATTTCTCTTATAGGCAGATATGCGCTTTCTGGATTAGTGGGAGTGGCTTGCGGAGCTGTGCAATGTGGTGCATTGTGGGAGTTGTTGTCTTTCATACAAATGCGTCCTGAAGTAATTTTTTGTCTTTCCTCGGTCACGAAGGCACCAAATTCAAAATTTATTTTACATTTCGACTACATATATGACCCACTTTAAATAAAAAACAATGTTCAAATGGGTGGAATGCCCCTTTAAGTTGATCAATGTAATATTTTTGAAAAATATTATGATTATATTTTTCGCAGCTAGGTGGCACCTGCGGGGGGTACACTCCGTTTTAGAGTGATAACTCAGCACTCTTAGAGATTCTAAGCTTTAAAATGATACCTATTTTGTTTTATCTTGGCTGATTTGTAGATTGTACGCACAAAAAAACCTCTGTATTTTCATATTTTTGCCAATTTCCCATTCATTTCCTATGGCGGGTCATTTTAGACCCGAAGACCCTGAGTGTGACTATTTTTTTTACGACCACTTAGACTTTTCAAATCCTGTCCCCAATTTTTTGGGGTGTCCATATACCAATTACCAATAAAGTCACCAGGTTTCGGACCATTCCGATGAAGCTACGATTTTTAACAATTTTTTATTTGAACGCTTCAGGTCTATTTAGACCTGGGTTAAAGGACACCTCAAGTCTTATTAAAAGTATGCTTCATCTTTCATTTTTAATTTCTGAATTTGATCAATAAATTCAATTATTTAGAATAATAAGACACTATAGGGCTGTTACCCTAAGCCTGATCAAATTAAATATTTTACACTGAAAAATAACAATGCATTAAAATGTTATGAGATTGTTTTGAATATAAGTTAATTATCAATCGTTGGAAAGAAAGATACTTTTTTTCCCCAACAATATCTTTATTTATTTCCAAACATATTGACATTTACATTACTCAAAACTCTTACCCCAAACCCCGCAGAACCCTGTCCATCAAACTGACCGAGACATGACATAACAACACAAATAATTAAATAAATATAAATAACTAAAGACAAAGGAAACGGAAATACACAATAATATAATAAAACAAATGCTACATAAGTAAATAAAAATGGAGGGAATAAGTACAAAACCTACCATGCACAGCTCTCACCACTGTGCACTACACGTGAATTAGATAGTGGTCATTAAAAATCAGACAGTAAACATTTTCCCAAGTGAGCTGCAGGAGGCTACTTATGGGTCGTCCCCAGGTATCTCCATCAAACGAGACAAGTCTTTATTAGCAAGGAAATTACTAAAGGGGCCCCAGATGTTATCAAAAATTGGTTGCTTTCCCCTGATTGCATACGTGATCTTTTCTAAGGGCAGAGTTGCTGTTAATTCTGAAAGCCATCTACCTATCCTTGGTCTATCCACCTCTTTCCAAGCAGTTGCAATGACTCTTTTGGCCAACAACAGACCTATATCTAAAAATAATCTATGCTTCTTTCTTATGTAACAGTTAGCTGGGTAGATACCCAATAGAAACATTTTTGGTTCTAAATGTAATTTTATCTCTAATATTTCCTCAATATACTGTTTCACTTCTCCCCAGAATTCCTTTATTTGAGAACACTGCCACAAACAATGGAAGATCGTGCCCTTTTCCTTGTCACATTTTATGCAAACATCCGGTATGTCATTATTGAATTTGTTAAGTTTAACTGGGGTCATATACGAATTCATTAACCAGTTGTACTGCAGAAATTTCAAACGTGAGTTCACTGTTTGTATTTGTGCCTTGGTACATGCCCTCTCCCACTCCTCAATGGAGATATTCTCCTGTAGGTCCTCTCTCCAGGACTCAAGTTTATGTACTGACGTTTCTGAAGATTCACCAACCAGTTCATTATATATTTTGGAAATCAAGCCCCCTCCCTGGCAGTCTCTCACCATCATTTCTTTGAGCTTTGATAGGCTAGGAATGGACAGGGACTGATTTTGTTGAGTTCTGATAAAATCTCTCAGTTGTAAATATCTAAAGAACTGACTGCGAGCTATGTCGTGCTGCTATGTCGTGCTTGACAACAATTTCATCAAAAGACATCAGATGTGGTATCGTCAGGACTATAAAGATCTCCTATTTTTGTAACCCCTGTTCAGCCTCCTGGGGGGAAGAGATAATTTCCCCATATCGGACTAAATACTGAGAGCGAGTCAGCTACTTGGAGATATTTCTTAACCTGTTGCCACACGCTAATCATATTTTTAGCCATAGGATTCTTGGTGTTATTTTTGAGTTTCTTAAACTTAGCTGAGTACAGGTAAATGGGAAAAGGCAGCTTCAATGTATCACCTTCCATTTCTCTCCACAGTGGCACATTCTCCTCAGAGTAGTAGAACATCATTGTTCTCAGTTGCGCCGCCCAGTAGTACCATAGTGGGTTTGGGCATTTAAAGGGATACTTCACCTCTGGAAAGATGAATGTGTATTTAAAATAGGTCATTTATGTAGAAGAAATGTGAAATTATTTTTGAATTTGGAGCTTTCTAGACTGAGAAAAGCCAGAAATGTATTTTTGACTTATGTGGATGAAAGACAACAACTCCCAGAATGCACTTGCTTCGCTGCCCTAGGAGGCCACTCCCAAGCCACGCCTACCGGTAAGAGAGCGCAGTTGAAAACAACAGTTGGCTACTAGTGAGTCTTCGTGACGAGTTTGCCCAGGATTTCGAGATCGCCCAAAATGTCCGGGATTCGGCTTTTGCGTTCACAGTCGCCATTCATTATGTTTACTGTGGCGAGCAGGACGAGGCTAGGGCCGTGGGAGAGTGGCGCGAGGCCGGTGGCGTGATTACTGAGACGCACCGGTCTCGTATCTCTCACGGAGGAGCGGGAATTTTCTTAGCAATGTTAAAACGCACATCAACTGATCACTTGTTTAGCGTTCATGTAAACACTACATTCAGATTCACCAATCGGAATGAATTCAGTTAGACTGAAACAAAAGGTGTGCATGTAAACAATGAATGGCGACTGTAGAAAGCAAAAGCCGAATCCCGGACATTTTGGACGATCTCGACGGCCGGACATGTCCGGGAAAAAGAGGATGGTAACCCCTACTACTCAGCTTTCTCCTACTACTCAGCTTTCTCCACAGAACAAGAGCCTACTAGCTTAGCTTCCAAAGAAAGATGGCTGACACTGTGTACATTCTGTGAGTGAGATCCCACCCTCTATGGGCGGGTTGAAAACATGCGGGACAGCCCCTACTACTCGTTGTAGTCTTTAGCCTCTGGCCAAAAAATCCTCCGATGACGCAAAATGACGATTTTTGCGTCATTGGAGGATTTTTTCCAGACAAAAAATACATAAATCTCTCGTCTCAGGGGGATATGAGTGTGGAAAGCACGGTAATTCGAAAATACTACAGGTTTTCTACTAATACAAAACTTAATGCTAAATCCTGAAGTATCCCTTTAAGCCCTCCTCTATCATAAGGCAAGTACAACAATGATAGGCGCTGCCTGGGGCGTCTATTGTTCCATAGAAACTTGATGAAAAGTGTCTTCAGCTGAGAAAATAAATTGCTTGGCGGTGGCAGAGGCAAATTTTGACATAAATACAACAGTTTAGGAAGTACATTCATTTTGAGAGTATTTATTTTCCCCATTAACGACACTGGTAGAGCACCCCATCTATCTAAAGAAATTGAGATCTCTTGCATAACTGGTCTATAGTTAGTTTCTATGATATTGTTAAGCAATGGAACAATTTGAATGCCTAAATAAGAGAAACAATTGACGACCTTAAATTGTGCAACTACATTAGTTGGATTTTCCCTGTCTGCTTGGTTTAGTAACATAATGGATGTTTTAGACTTATTAATCTTATATCCTGAGATCAGTGGCGGCTCCTGCAAAATCTCTCAGGGGGGGCAAATGTTTGGATGATTGATAAAGATAAGGTCCACCCATGCAATGGATAAATTAACAGCTTAAGCATGTAAAGGCAACTTCACTACTTTAATATTAATGAAAAATAAAGTGACTCTTACAAATAAATAAATCTTTATTTACAATAAAAAAATCTCCTTGTTTGTTTCTTGAGTGTTAACAATTCAGCAGCAAGTCAAAATCAATTCAAACAAAGCCCAGCCAAGATACGAATTTCCAAAAACGTTTACTCCAATTTCAATTTAATAAGAAACAACTAAAATCACATAACTCACTATTTACGCTACTTGCTCTGGCCAGCGTAGTGCAAATCGCTCTGAATCTGAAGGGCTACATTTTATTTCTCCATTTAATAAATGAACTATTCCGTCAGATAAATATTTGTTGTGAAAGAAATATAGTTACATTTTCAAGCATTTTATCCAAAATTTAAGCACTTTTCAAACCTTAAACACATCAAAATTCAAGCACTTTCAAGGATTTCAAGCACCCGTACGAACCCTGCACATTACTCACTAGTTACACTACTCACTATTATTACACTGCTTACATCACATTACTCGCTTAATACACTGCTTACTTATACTGAAATTTTGCTCTTCTCTCTTTCAAAGTAGCAAAGTGATCAATTACTCTCTCATTGAAAGCAGGCATGTTCCTGACTAGTTCCCTCTCCATGGAAAGCATAGCCAGTGCATTCAGACGATAGAATTAACTGCGTTCGCCATGACATTGTTCAAGTTCAACTGGCCTCAACTCGCGAGATGTCCTAACAGTCTCTCTCGCTCTCGCTCTCTTTTTTATTTTTATTTTTTTAATCACATTTGATAAAGATATTAAAGTAGTGTTTCATTTTTTTCTTGTTGTTCAAATTCAAAATTGTTTTCAAATATTATTTGTCACTTAATCTTAAAGATTTTTAATTGTGTATGTTTGTTCCCACCAATCGCTGCATAAGTTAAGGATACGTATGATGACGTAAGCACGTTAGTGCGAGCCCTCCCGGAACCCATAGAGAATGCATTGCAGTGCCTGCAGTTCGGAAAAAAACATCTTTGAATGTAAGTCTATGGGAACACTCTGGGCGATTCTCGGCCAGAGTGAAATCGCCCAAAAAGAGGCGGTACTCCACAGAACGTGACATGACGCTGATTGGACTATATCCAGAGGCAGAACATACAGTGACGGCTAGCGTAACTCTGTGGTTGAATGAGACTGTGAATGTGATTGAAAAAGTCCCTTTCACACTTTGGTGGTGCGTTGCCCAATCGCCCTAATGAAGAAACCGCCCCTGCCTGAGATCTTGCCGAACTTCCTAATCAAGTCTAGCAGGGCCGGGATGGATTTGTTGGTATTTTTGAGAAAAAAAATTATGTCATTTGCATATAAAGCTAAACGATGCTCTGTCTGTCCTATGGTTATTCCAGAAATGCTATCATGTGACCTCACTGCAATTGCCAAAGGTTCAATTGCCATAATGAACAACAATGGAGACAAAGGGTCCCCTTGTCTACACCCTCGCTTTATTTTTATAATTTTTGAGATATTACTGTTAGTCAAAATTTGTGCATATGGTTACTTATAGAGTAATCTTATCCAATTACAAAACGTCTCCCCCAAACCAAAGCGTGCCAGAATCTCAAACAAATAAGACCATTCCACTCTGTCAAATGCTTTTTCAGCATCGAGTGACAGTAAAGCAGTGTCTGGGGCTCCCTTTTGATGATAAAGAATATTCAAGATCCTTCTGACATTGTGGAAGCTTTGTCTGCCACGGATAAACCTGTTCTGATCCCTCCCAATTATCGTAGTTATTATGTCTTCGATTCTTTTTGCTAATATCTTACAAAGTATTTTCAAATATGCATTTAGCAGGCTAATAGGTCTCCAGTTTTCACATTTATTAGTTGGTTTACCTGCCTTCGGGAGCAGGGTAATTAATGCTCCTCTTAAAGACGACGGCAAGGTACCGTTTCGGAAGGACTCTGTAAACATTTCTAAAATTGGAGTCAACAATTTATTTTTATATATTTTATAATTTCAATTGGGAGAACATCAGGTCCGGGAGTTTTCCCTGCTTTAATACTATCAATTGCTGCAGATAGTTCCTCTACTGTAATATCTTTCTCCAAATTCGTCCTAAGAATTTCTGGTATCTTGGGTATATTTATACTATTTAAAAACACTTTTAGTTCCGAATTGACATTAATCATTTCGGAACTATAAAGACCCTCATAAAATTTCTTGAAGGTTTCATTAATTTCTGTTGGATCTACAATGGTTTCTCCTTGATCGCTCTGCAGTGAGGTTATAACTTTTTCGCTCTGTAGCTGCTTAAGACGCCATGCAAGACCTTTCCCAGGTTTTTTACCCTGCTCATAGAAGGACTGCTTAAGTCGCAACAGACTGGCCACCGCTTTTGATGCAGATAATTCGTTGTATTGTGCTCTAAGCAGCAATAGATTTTGATGAGATTCTGTTGACCTTGTTCGATAATACTCATTTACCATTTCCGTTATTTTCGTCTCTAAATTTTTTGCCTTTTCAAAAGTCAATCTAGCTTTAGAGCTTGTGATGCTGATTATTTGGCCTCTAACATAAGCCTTGAAGGCCTCCCATCTCATGCCTGCTGAAGTTTCTGTTGTATTAGTTTCAAAATAGAACCTGATTTGTTCATCCAGAAAAGAGACAAAACTGGGGTCAGTCAGCCACTTTTGTTTGTAACGCCAAATCTTAGCATCTTTCACTAGCTTTGAGTCCTCATATACCAATGAGTTGGGAGCATGATCTGAAATTAGGATAGCATCATAAGTATATTCCTTGACTTTGTGCCTTAGCTCTGCAGATATCAAAAATAAGTCAATTCTTGAATAGGACTTGTGTATACCGGAATAACAAGAAAACTTACTACGCTACTACGCTACTACGCTACGAAAACTTACCCAACTACGAATGTGAGACTCTACAGCTACAGAGCTCCTATCCTTCGCCGGATCTAATGCACAGTTAAAATCGCCCACCACCACACATTTACCAGGAAGAGTGGACAAAATAAGAAATAAGTTTTGAAAAAAGTTGGGGTCATCTGTATTTGGTGCATAGATGTTCGCCAAGATAATTTTAACTTTTAGTAAATTTCCTTGAATGATAAGGTATTGTCCAAATTTGTCTTTGATAACCATATTCACCTGGAGTGGTATTGTAATGTCTGTATATATCCTTTACAGGCATCTATTAATACTTTAAAGATAACGACTCGTGAGTTCTCTCTGTGTTCGGTTTATTAGTTTCACAGCATGAACAACAACTCAAAACAACCGGTCTATCTCTTCTTCGGCTCCTCCTGCCCTGGGCTAGAACAATGACACCTCTAGGTCACTACCTGTCATTACATCTCCCCCCTCAAAGATGTTGCCCTTCTTAATTAACATGAACTGTTAGTATAAGCAATAAACATGTCTCTATCTTAACAATATTTCGTATTGTAAAACACAACTGTCTTGTTAACTTCCAACCTCAATGGTGGCTAATGAAAAATAACCATTCCTACTCATCTTAGTTCTACAAACAACACAGTGCATTTTCTGAACAACAAATCAGCACTAAATCAACCGTCACCCTCCTTTACTTTTTTTTTTCAAAGTCCATACAAACCATTCCCTTCATGGAATTTACTCCCCCCCCAGCCAGTCTGATCACATCCTCATTAGGCCAGTTTGGTTTCAGATTGTCCTGCAGGGTGGGCAAGGTGGTCCTAATTTTCCTGCCCATTAGCAGTTCAGCTGGACTGACTCCTGTCGACAAAGTGGGTGTGGCTCTGTACACCATCAGGGCAAGGAGGGGGTCCTCCTGTCTCAGTATAGATTTCGCTACCTGAACTGCCCTCTCTGCCTACCCATTACTTTGAGGGTAGTGTGGGCTGGAAGTAACATGAACAAAGCCATATTCCTTGCTAAACTCCCTCATCTCTGCTGAAGATAGCTGGGGCCCATTATCGCTCACTATCACTTCCGGAATGCCAAAACGAGCAAATGTAGCTTTCAGCTTTGCTACAACTTGGCTGGTAGTAGTTGTAGGCAGATTCAAAATCTCCAGATATCTAGAGTAATAATCTGATACTACTAAGTAGTTTTGCTTCTTACTCTCACACAGATCTATAGCCACTTTCTGCCATGGCCTACAGGGAAGCTCGCTGGGTATTAACGGCTCCTTCTTCTGTGCGTTTCTGTTTTCTCTGCAAAATGCACACTGCTGTACTGTTTTTACAATCTCATCAGACATTCCAGGCCACCATACGGATTGGTAAGATCTTTCTCTGCACTTTACCAGGCCTTGGTGTCCGTCATGGATTCTCTCTAAGATGACATTCCTCATTTCTGTTGGAATGACGATGCGGTTACCTCTAATGACCAAACCATCTATCTCAGATAGTTCTCCTCTCACTTGGTAGAAGTCCTTGACTACCTCAGGCACCTTTCCAGCATAATCAGGCCACCCATTCTTGATGAAGCCTATGACCGTCTGGAGCTGTCTATCATTTTCAGTGTGCTGTCTTAGCTCTGCCATCCGGTGCGGTGTGGCTGGGACCTGACTCATGAAAGCCTCGATGTGTGCTGCCACTTCCTCATGACAGACCCCATCCCCACAACATTGCTCTGGGCTCCTAGAAAGCGCATCCGCCACTGCTAATGTTTTGCCTGGTGCATGTTCAGCTGTGGCATTGAAACGCATGAGTCTCATTAATAGCCTCTGGCACCTGATTGGGACACAGTCTAAGTCTTTACTGTTCATGAGAGGTACCAATGGTTTGTGATCAGTAACCAGTCTAAAGCCATCCAGTCCATACAGGTATTTATCGAACCGTTCACAGGACCACACACTTGCCAGGCACTCCTTCTCGATTTGCGCATACCTTTTCTCTGCGTCACTTAATCGCCTTGAGCAGTAGGCCACGGGCTTCCAGTTATCTCCGTGCTGCTGGAGAAGAACGCCGCCCAGCCCGTAGTTGCTGGCGTCTGCTGTCACTATGGTGGGCTTGTTGGCATCGTAGAAGGTAAGTACCGGAGCTGTGGCTAGTGCAGTCTTTAGGTTCCTGAACCCCTCGCACTGAGCAGGTCCCCACATCCACTCCTTGTCTCATTTCAGTAGTTCGTACAGTGGGTGGGCCACTGTTGATAAGTCTGGAATGAACTTGGCTAAATAATTAACCATCCCTAAGAATCTTTTGAGTTCTGTTGCGTTTTGTGGCTGTTGAAAGTTCCCTATTCCTGCGACTTTATTTGGGTCTGCCCTGACACCTGCCTCATCTATTAGATGACCCAAGAAGTGAACCTGTCTCTGTTTGAACTTGCACTTTGCCTGGTTCAACTTGAGCCCTGCTTTCTCAATGACCTTCAACACCTCAGCCAGTCGTCGGTCATGTTGCTCCTCTGTCTCTGCGTGAATCAAAATATCATCCGTAAAGATCTCTATCCCTTCTAGGCCGGCCAGAGTTTCCGACATTTTCCTCTGGAAAATTTCAAGAGCACTTGTTATTCCGAAAGGAAGACGGCGGAAAGTATATCTCCCAAACGGAGTGATAAAAGTGGTGAGCATCCTGCTCTCCTCGTGCAGAGGGATCTGATAAAATCCACTTGCTGTGTCCAGTGGCGTGAACACTTTTGAACCGGCGAGCTTTGGCATTATTTCCTCCACTGTGGGCAGGACATACTTCTCCCGTTTCACAGCTCTGTTCAGTTTCCTGAGGTCTGCACAGAGGCGGACCTCCCTCTTATTGGGTTTGAGCACCGGGACCATAGCAGCGCACCATTCTGTCGGCTGTTTTACTTTTTCAATTATGCCCTCATCCTCCATGCGCTGCAGTTCCTTTTTTACCAGCGGTACCAGTGGCAGGGGTATCCGCCTGGTTGTCGGCACTGCATATGGCTGGGCATCATCGCGCAGGGCTATTCTGACTGGCTCAGTTTTCATCCATCCTCTTCACTAGCCCCATTTCCACTGCCTCCTCGCGGCCCAGTAAACAGCTTTTTCCATCCGTCACATACACCTTAAGGGAGTACTTTCTCTCCTTATAGCTGGTGGTACCCTGGAACATGCCTATGCAGCTGAGATCGCCCCCTGGGCTAACAAAATGTGTGTCTGGAGGCTCTAGTTTTATTTTAGGAGTCATCTTTTTAAATGTCTCTTTATCAATAATGGTAGCGTCGGCTCCTGTATCAATTTTAAAGGTTACTACCACATTGTTTACAGGTAAGCCTACAGTCCATGTATCCACATTATCCTCCCTGTCAACTGCTCCAAGGAAGTATGTCTGTCCAGGCTGTTCGCTTGTGACTTCTCTCACTGCTTTAGAATGACATTTACGTTCCCAATGTCCTCCTTTGTGATACTTATTACACTTGCTTTTTAATGCAGGACAATGTCTTTCATCAGAATGTTGTGGCTTACCGCACCTCCCACACTCCTCTTTTGTGTTGGGTCCATGGCTGTTGTTCTCACGTCGCTGACTCTTTTTCCTATACTGTCCAACCTTCCCTTTGACAGCATTAACATTGGCCAGCTGAGCGTCCGGTCGATTGGTTTGAAGATTGACCTGCCGCGTTATCGCCTCTGTCTGACTCACACTTTCAATCACTTGCGTCAACGTCAGGTCTGCCTTGAGCTGGAACTGGCGGGAAAGTTCCTTGTCCGCTATTCCTACCACAAGACGATCCCTTATGTGTTCATCTCTTGTAGCCCCGAATTGACAGTGCTCTGCTAATTCATATAATGTCCTGATGTACATTTCCGCCGTTTTCCCGGATTGCTGACTCCGTTGGTAGAAACATGCGCGCTCGTGTATGATGTTGCGTCGTGGAATAAAGTAGTCGTCAGCTTCAAAGTCCTTCTTTTCATCTTCCGTTGCAAACTCAAATGAACTGAATATCTTTTCAGCTTCACTGCCCATCGCGTAGATCAGCGAACTTACTTGAATCTCGCCGTCATCTTTGTTTAACTTTGTGGCTAACCGATAGCGGCGAAATCTCTGTTTCCACTCTGGCCATTCGGTTGGGCTCTCAAACTTAAACTCGCTCGGTGGGCTAAACTTCGCCATGTCTTCTGTAACGTTACCGACACACAGGCTATTCTGACACCATGTAATGTCTGTATATATCCTTTACAGGCATCTATTAATACTTTAAAGATAACGACTCGTGAGTTCTCTCTGTGTTCGGTTTATTAGCTTCACAGCATGAACAACAACTCAAAACAACCGGTCTATCTCTTCTTCGGCTCCTCCTGCCCTGGCCTAGAACAACGACACCTCTAGGTCACTACCTGTCATTACAGGTATTGACTCATGCACCAAAATAGTGACACCTCTAGCCTGAGAGTTAAACGATGCAGAAAAGACCTTGCCTCTCCACCTCCTCCTAATTTTCAGATTCTCATTGTACATCAGGTGTGTTTCTTGAAGAAAAACAATATTAGACTGCATTAATTTTATCCTGTTCATGACTTGTTTGGTTTTCTTAAGTTTTCGTAACCCCCTGCAAGTTCCATGATGTAATTTAAATTTTTATCTCACTAGACATTTTGCATAGTTTGTATAGTTGTACTCCCCAAACATTTAAGGTGCTTGTAAAAAGTAAAAAATGAAACAAACAAAAGACTAAAATAAATAATACTACTGATGAACACTATACCCAAACCAGCACCCATATTCAGGACACTTAGCCTGAATTCTTCCCCTTGTAATCTTAAAACTTCCAGATAGCTGTTAACTGTTCTGCCCTACTAAGGCAAAAGACCTTAACTCACCAGAGTGTGAAACTGAGAAAAATGACTTTAAAGTTATCTTAATGTCCTGGCAATTGAGTTATAGGTATAATATTGTAATTTTCACATGTTGTAGTGTATACCTTTATTAACCCATCTACAAAAAAATGTTGAACTCAAATTTGACCTTTGACCCTTTTTCGGAAGTTACTGTATTCTGCCTTAGCATTGCCCACAAAATGACAATCGGTCATACCAAGGCAAAAGACCTTAACTTCTATTTTATAGCCAATGTTATGCTTAAAATGTAAGCAATATTAAAATTGGACTCACTATGATAAAAATGGCTTTACATGTATCAACAAGAAGTTAAAGTAGTGAGAATAGTTGGAAAAGTATGAATGGTTTTAATTAACATGAATTTCATAAAACAAAGTTGATTAACATCACTAAAGTATAAAAGATGTGGAACATTTAAAGTTTTTTTTTTTAAAAACTGACTCTAAAACTGAAGTGTGTGTGTGTGTGTGTGTGTGTGTGTGTGTGTGTGTGTGTGTCGAACAGCGTCCGCGCCTCTCTCTCTCTCTTTCTCACGCACGCACGCACGCGCACACACACACACACACACACACACACACTTCAGTTTTAAAGCCGGTAGCAAGTTTTAAAAACTCGTGGTGGATGTAATGGATTTGCCTTCTTGTCGGTTGTTTGACATGGATTTTAACCAAGGTTCAACAAAAGGTAGGCTCTAAATTATTAAGTTGGCTTGAGAGAGCCAACTTACTGAAATCCTATTTAAACTTATTATTATTAAGTTGGCTTGAGAGAGCCAACTTACTGAAATCCTATTTAAACTTATTAAGTTGGCTTGAGAGAGCCAACTTACTGAAATCCTATTTAAACTTATTATTATTAGTGGTGCTTGCTGAAAGCAAGGCATCACTATTGTTATTGCTCATACTTATTATTCTTCTTCTTCTTCTTATTGTTCTGGACAAAAGTTTGGCGCGTAACTCGCCCCGCACCGTTTGTCACAGACCCATGAATGAGGTGTCAAATCGACCGGCTTATTGAGGAGAGGTGTGCTATGACTTTTATAAGCGATCGGGGGTGCGGTGTTCGCCCCAGGGGCGAAAAAGCGCCCCAAAAAGTTCCATTGACTTAACATTGCGACGAACTTTGAGCACTCATAGCTCTGAGCGAGGATTTTGCAGAAACGTGTGATTTGCCACATTTGAAGAGGCTGACAGGCTCTGTAAGAACATACCTCACAATGGGGTAAAAGTTGCACCCCTGGGGGGCAGGAGCGTCCCAAAGTTGTCCCATTGACTTACTATGGGGAAGGAATGTCCCGTGAAACACACATGCTTTTCCTACTATGGTAAATTGCATAGGGATTTTGTAATGAACGTAGCTCTGGATCACAGTGTCATAGAGACAAGGGGGAGGGCTCATCTTACTCAGATGACCAATCAGTCTCTCAGGATCATTGTGAAGCTATCAAGCCACGCCCTAGCAACCATTTAGAGCACCTTAGCAACAAGTCCCATAGACTTCCATTGAAAGAGATCAAAGGGATATCTCAGGACTGAATTGTCATAGAAACATGGGGGTGGTCTCATTTGACTCGGGGCAGCAAACAGCCAATCATGAATCACCTCACCACTTCCTAGCCCCTCCCTAGCAACCATTGTCGAGCACCTTAGCAACCAAAATTCATAGAGAGATATCTTCTATTCTGAATGTCACAGAGGCATGGGAGTTGGTTTATATCATACATACTGACAAGCAGCCTTTGGAGTTTCATGATTGGCAGCTGCCAAGCCACTCCCTAGCAACCAAACAGAGTACCCTAGCAACCATTTTGCAAGACCTATATCTCTGCATCAGAACATCATAAAGAGATGGGGTTAACACAAGTTTGACTCAGGGCAGCAAACGGCCAATCATAAATCACCTCAACACTTCCTAGCCCCTCCCTAGCAACCATTGTCGAGCACCTTAGCAACAACAATCCAAAGAGGGATATCTTCTATTCTGAATGTCACAGAGGCATGGGAGTTGGTTTATATCATACATACTGACAAGCAGCCTTTGGAGTTTCATGATTGGCAGCTGCCAAGCCACTCCCTAGCAACCAAACAGAGTACCCTAGCAACCATTTTGCAAGACCTATATCTCTGCATCAGAACATCATAAAGAGATGGGGTTAACACAAGTTTGACTCAGGGCAGCAAACGGCCAATCATAAATCACCTCAACACTTCCTAGCCCCTCCCTAGCAACCATTGTCGAGCACCTTAGCAACAACAATCCAAAGAGGGATATCTTCCATTCTGAATGTCACAGAGGCATGGGAGTTGGTTTATATCATTCATAGTGACAAGAAGCCTTTGGAATTGCATCATTGGCAGGTGCCAAGTAACTCCATAGCAACCAAAAAGAGTACCCTAGCAACCAAAATCCAAAGAGGCATATCTTACATTCTGAATGTCACAGAGGCATGGGAGTTGGATTATATAATTCATAATGACAAGAAGCCTTTGGAATTTCATCATTGACAGCTGACAAGCCACTCCCTAGCAACCAAACAGAGTACCCTAGCAACCAAAATCCAAAGAGGCATATCTTCCATTCTGAATGTCGCAGAGGCATGGGAGTTGGTTTATATCATTCATAGTGACAAGAAGCCTTTGGAGTTTCATGATTGGCAGCTGACAAGCCACTCGCTAGCAACCAAATAGAGTACCCTAGCAACCGTTTAGCAAAACGTATATCTCTGCATCAGAACATCGTATAGAGATGGGAGTTGGTTTATATCATTCATGCTAACAAGAAGCCTTTGTAGTTTCATCATTAGCAGCTGACAAGCATCTCCATAGCAACCAAACAGAGTACCCTAGCAACCATTTTACAAGACCTACATCTCTGCATCAGAATATTGTATAGAGATGGGGGTTGGCTCATTAGTTTCAGTTGTAAAACAGCCTGTAAATATCACCATGGTAACTGTGTATTCACACCCTAGCAACCATTTAGAGCCACCTAGCAACCATATTGCAACATATAGAAGCCATATTTCAGCTCCACAACATCGTACAGACATGGTTGTTGGCTCGAATGCAAACATGTACAACACCCTAGCAACCGAGTGGCGAGTTTTGCCACTGCAAGCACCACTTCACATTTTCTTCAGGAAATGTACATTCTAGTTAAGTTGGCTTGAGAGAGCCAACTTACTGATATTGTACTTAAACTTATTAAGTTGGCTTGAGAGAGCCAACTTACTGAAATCCTATTTAAACTTATTATTATTAAGTTGGCTTGAGAGAGCCAACATATTGAAATCCTATTTAAACTTATTATTATTATTATTATTATTAATATTATTATTATTCTTCTGTAAAAAAACTGTTGACTCAAACTCCTCCTAGAGCTTTAACTCTACATACTCCAAACTCGGCTCAGACACTCAAACTGATCTGAAGTTAGTTGCTATATCTTTTCAGACTGAACGGACTTACGGTTTTCCTAAAAATGACGATCAAAACTCGGAAAAACTCCCATTGACTTGCATTGGGGAGTTCTAAAAAATTCAAATTTAGATTCAAACTCACCAACCGACGAAAATTCAAATCAAAATACCTTGAAGACTAAACCAAACTGCCGTTCTATATACTATATTAGCCAATGAGACTCATTTAAACTAATGAACTCTAAACTCATACACTTATAAACTAATTAACTTATAAACTCATGAATTCATAGACTTATGAACTCTTAAACTCATAAATTAATAAACTCTGAACTCTTAAACTCATTTAAACTTATAAACTCTAAACTCATTTAAATTTATAAACTCAAAAACTCATACACTTATAAACTCATCAATTGATACACTTATAAACTCTAAACTCATAAACTCTTGAGTGTGCGTGTGTGTCTGAGTGAGTGTGTGAGCGAGTTAGTGTGTGTGTGTGTGTGTGTGTGTGTGTGTGTGTGTGTGTGCGCGTGTGTGTGTGTGTGTATCTAACTTATTTATCTATCTATCTGTCATGAACTTCAAACTACTGTAAACTACTTTAAACTTCAAACCACTTTAAACTTCTTACGTTTAAAGCTCCCAGCTCCCAAGCAACTCCATAGCAACCAAACTTGAGTACCCTAGCAACCGTTTTGCAAGACCTATATCTCTGTATCAGAACATCGTATAGAGATGAGGTTTGGCTCTTTTGACTCATGCTAGCAAACAGCACTTCCAACATGCTACACATGCTAGCAGTGAATAGCTACATGCTAATAGTAATGAGTTAAGTGCTATATCATGCCAAGATCATGCTAAGAACTCTATAAAGACTCCATAGTAACCATCTGTGACAACTACCAACCACGTAGTAACATCATAGCAACCACCCAGAATACCTTAGCAACACCATAGCAACCACCCAGGACACCCTAGCAACCGCCTAGCAACCACCCAGAATACCTTAGCAACTGCCTAGCAACACCATAGCAACCACCCAGAACACCCTAGCAACCGCCTAGCAACCACCTAGAATACTCTAGCAACCACCTAGCAACACCATAGCAACCACCCAGAACACCCTAGCAACTGCCTAGCAACCACCCACAACACCCTAGCAACCGCCTAGCAACCACCCAGAACACCCTAGCAACCACCTAGCAACACCCTAGCAACCACCCAGAACACCCTAGCAACCACCCAAAACACCCTAGCAACCAACCAGAATACCCTAGCAACCGCCTAGCAACCACCCAAAACACCCTAGCAACCACCTAGCAACCACCCAGAACACCCTTGCAACCGCCTAGCAACACCCTAGCAACCACCCAGAACACCCTAGCAACCGCCTAGCAACACCCTAGCAACCACCCAGAACACCCTAGCAACCGCCTAGCAACCACCCAAAATACCTTAGCAACCGCCTAGCAACCACCCAGAATACCCTAGCAACCGCCTAGCAACACCATAGCAACCACCCAGAACACCCTAGCAACCGCCTAGCAACCACCCAGAACACCCTAGCAACCGCCTAGCAACACCATAGCAACCACCCAGAACACCCTAGCAACCGCCTAGCAACCACCCAGAACACCTTAGCAACCACCCAAAACACCCTAGCAACCAACCAGAATACCCTAGCAACCGCCTAGCAACCACTCAAAACACCCTAGCAACCACCTAGCAACCACCCAGAACACCCTAGCAACCGCCTAGCAACACCATAGCAACCACCCAGAACACCCTAGCAACCGCCTAGCAACCACCCAAAATACCTTAGCAACCGCCTAGCAACACCATAGCAACCACCCAGAACACCCTAGCAACCGCCTAGCAAAAAAACGTTCTGGTCCAAACTTTCTCAAGCCAACTTAAAGTTTGTCTCGACGAACTTTTGCATCTAGTTATTATTATTATTCTTCTGTTAAAAACTGTTGACTCAAACTCGTCCTAGAGCTTTAACACTACATACTCCAAACTCGGCTCAGACACTCAAACTGATCTGAAGTTAGTTGCTATATCTTTTCAGACTGATCGGACTTACGGTTTTCCTAAAAATGCCGATCAAAACTCGGAAAAACTCCCATTGACTTACATTAGGGAGTTCTAAAAAATTCAAATTTACATTCAAACTCACCAACCGACGAAAATTCAAATCTAAACACCTTGAAGACTAAACCAAACTGCCGTTCTATATACTATATTAGCCAATGAGACTAATTTAAACTAATAAACTCTAAACTCATACACTTATAAACTAATTAACTTATAAACTCATGAATTCATAGACTTATTAACTCTTTAACTCATAAATTAATAAACTCTGAACTCTTAAACTCATTTAAACTTATAAACTCTAAACTCATTAAAACTTATAAACTCTAAACTCATTTAAAACTTATAAACTCTAAACTCAAAAACTCTAACACTTATAAACTCATCAATTTATACACTTATAAACTCTAAACTCATAAGCTCTGAGTGTGTGTGTGTGTGTGTGTGTGTGTGTGAACACACACACACACACACACACACACACACACACTAAACTCATTTAAACTTAAACTCTAAACTCATTTAAACTTGTAAACTCAAAACTCGTAAACTACTTTAAACTTCAAACCACTTTAAACTTCTTAAGTTTAAAGCTTCAAGCTCCCAAGCAACTCCATAGCAACCAAACTTGAGTACCCTAGCAACCGTTTTGCAAGACCTATATCTCAGTATCAGAACATCGTATAGAGATGAGGTTTGGCTCTTTTGACTCATGCTAGCAAACAGCACTTCCAACATGCTACACATGCTAGCAGTGAATAGCTACATGCTAATATCAATTAGTTAAGTGCTAAATCATACCAAGATCATGCTAAGGACTCTATAAAAACTCCATAGTAACCATCTGTGACAACTACCAACCACCTAGCAACACCATAGCAACCGCCCAGAACACCCTAGCAACTGCCTAGCAACCGCCCAGAATACCTTAGCAACCGCCTAGCAACATCATAGCAACCACCCAGAACACCCTAGCAACCGCCTAGCAACACCATAGCAACCACCCAGAACACCCTAGCAACCGCCTAGCAACCACCCAGAATACCCTAGCAACCGCCTAGAAACACCATAGCAACCACCCAGAACACCTTAGCAACAGCATAGCAACCACTCAGAACACCCTAGCAACTGCCTAGCAACCACCCAGAATACCTTAGCAACCGCCTAGCAACACCATAGCAACCACCCAGAACACCCTAACAACCGCCTAGCAACCACCCAAAACACCCTAGCAACCACTTAGCAACCACCCAGAATACCCTAGCAACCGTCTAGCAACAGCATAGCAACCACCCAGAACACCCTAGCAACCGCCTAGCAACCACCCAGAATACCCTAGCAACCGCCTAGCAACACCCTAGCAACCACCCAGAACACCCTAGCAACCGCCTAGCAACACCATAGCAACCACTAAAACACCCTAGCAACTGCCTAGCAACCACCCAGAACACCCTAGCAACCACCCAGAACACCCTAGCAACCACCCAAAATACCATAGCAACCACCCAGAACACCCTAGCAACCGCCTAGCAACCGCCTAGCAACCACCCAGAATACCCTAGCAACACCATAGCAACCACCCAGAACACCCTAGCAACCGCCTAGCAACCACCCAGAATACCCTAGCAACCGCCTAGCAACACCATAGCAACCACCCAGAACACCCTAGCAACCGCCTAGCAACATCCTAGCAACCACCAAAAATACCTTAGCAACCGCCTATCAACACCATAGCAACCACCCAGAACACCCTAGCAACCGCCTAGCAACCACCCAAAATACCTTAACAACCACCCAGAACACCCTAGCAACCGCCTAGCAACCACCCAAAATACCCTAGCAACCGCTTAGCAACACCCTAGCAACCACCCAGAACACCCTAGCAACCGCCTAGCAACACCCTAGCAACCACCCAAAATACCCTAGCAACCGCTTAGCAACACCCTAGCAACCACCCAGAACATCCTAGAAACCGCCTAGCAACCACCCAAAATACCTTAGCATCTGCCTAGCAACACCATAGCAACCACCCAGAACACCCTAGCAACCACCTAGCAACCACCCAAAATACCTTAGCAACCATCTAGCAACACAATAGCAACCACCCAGAACACCCTAGCAACCGCCTAGCAACCACCGAGAACACCTTAGCAACCCACTAGAAAACCCCCAACAACTTTTTAGCTTTAAACTACCTAATTTAAACTTTAAACTACTTTAAACTTCAAACTAATTTAAACTTTAAACTAATTTAAACTTCAAACTAATTTAAACTTTAAGCTAATTTAAACTTCAAACTAATTTAAACTTTAAACTATTTTAAACTTTCAACTAATTTAAACTTTAAACTAAATTAAACTTCAAACTATTTTAAACTTTAAACTAATTTACACTTTAAACTAAATTAAACTTTAAACTACTTTAAACTTTAAACTACTTTAAACTTTTTCAAACTTTATGGTCCAAACTTTCTCAAGCCAACTTAAAGTTTGTCTCGACGAACTTTTTAATCTAGTTAAGTTGGCTTGAGAGAGCCAACTTACTGAAATCCTATTTAAACTTATTATTATTATTATTCTTCTGACCCTAAAAATTTACAACTCAAACTCCTCCTAGAGCTTTAACTCCACATACTCCAAACTCGGCACAGACACTCAAACTGATCTGACTCGCGTTGCTATATCTTTTCAGACTGATCGGACTTACGGTTTTCCTAAAAATGACGATCAAAACTCGAAAAAACTCATTCAAAAACTCCCATTGACTTACATTGGGGAGTTCTAAAAAATTCAAACCGACAAAATTTAAATCTAAACACCTTGAAGACTAAACCAAACTGCCATTCTATATACTATATGAGCCATTGAGACTCATTTAAACTAATAAACTCTAAACTCATACACTTATAAACTAATTAACTTATAAACTCATGAATTCATAGACTTATGAACTCTTAAACTCATAAATTAATAAACTCTGAACTCTTAAACTCATTTAAACTTATAAACTCTAAACTCATTAAAACTTATAAACTCTAAACTCATTTAAAACGTATAAACTCTAAACTCAAAAACTCTTACACTTATAAACTCATCAATTTATACACTTATAAACTCTAAACTCATAAACTCTGAGTGTGTGTGTGTGTGTGTGTGTGTGTGTGTGAACACACACACACACACACACACTAAACTCATTTAAACTTAAACTCTAAACTCATTTAAACTTATAAACTCAAAACTCAAATTCTCGTAAACTACTTTAAACTTCAAACCACTTCTTAAGTTTAAAGCTTACAGCTCCCAAGCAACTCCATAGCAACCAAACTTGAGTACCCTAGCAACCGTTTTGCAAGACCTATATCTCTGTATCAGAACATCGTATAGAGATGAGGTTTGGCTCTTTTGACTCATGCTAGCAAACAGCACTTCCAACATGCTACACATGCTAGCACTGAATAGCTACATGCTAATAACGAGTAGTTAAGTGCTATATCATGCCAAGATCATGCTAAGAACTCTATAAAGACTCCATAGTAACCATCTGTGACAACTACCAACCACCTAGCAACACCATAGCAACTGCCCAGAACACCCTAGCAACCGCCTAGTAACCGCCCAGAATACCTTAGCAACCGCCTAGCAACACCATAGCAACCACCCAGAACACCCTAGCAACCGCCTAGCAACCACTCAGAATACCCTAGCAACCGCCTAGCAACACCATAGCAACCACCCAGAACACCCTAGCAACCGCCTAGCAAACACCCAGAATACCCTAGCAACCGCCTAGCAACACCATAGCAACCACCCAGAACACCCTAGCAACCGCCTAGCAACCACCCAGAACACCCTAGCAACAGCATAGCAACCACTCAGAACGCCCTAGCAACCGCCTAGCAACCACCCAGAATACCTTAGCAACCGCCTAGCAACACCCTAGCAACCGCCTAGCAACCACTCAGAATACCCTAGCAACCGCCTAGCAACACCATAGCAACCACCCAGAACACCCTAGCAACCGCCTAGCAACCACCCAGAATACCCTAGCAACCGCCTAGCAACACCATAGCAACCACCCAGAACACCCTAGCAACCGCCTAGCAACCACCCAGAACACCCTAGCAACACCATAGCAACCACTCAGAACACCCTAGCAACCGCCTAGCAACCACCCAGAATACCTTAGCAACCGCCTAGCAACACCATATCAACCACCCAGAACACCCTAGCAACCGCCTAGCAACCACCAAGAATACCCTAGCAACCGCCTAGCAACACCATAGCAACCACCCAGAACACCCTAGCAACCGCCTAGCAACACCATAGCAACCACCCAGAACACCCTAGCAACCGCCTAGCAACCACCCAAAACACCCTAGCAACCGCCTAGCAACCACCCAGAATACCCTAGCAACCGCCTAGAAACAGCATAGCAACCACCCAAAAGACCCTAGCAACCGCCTAGCAACCACCCAAAAGACCCTAGCAACCGCCTAGCAAAAAGCGTTCTGGTCCAAACTTTCTCAAGCCAACTTAAAGTTTGTCTCGACGAACTTTTGCATCTAGTTATTATTATTATTCTTCTGTTAAAAACTGTTGACTCAAACTCGTCCTAGAGCTTTAACACTACATACTCCAAACTCGGCTCAGACACTCAAACTGATCTGAAGTTAGTTGCTATATCTTTTTAGACTGATCGGACTTACGGTTTTCCTAAAAATGCCGATCAAAACTCGGAAAAACTTCCATTGACTTACATTGGGGAGTTCTAAAAAATTCAAATTTACATTCAAACTCACCAACCGACGAAAATTCAAATCTAAACACCTTGAAGACTAAACCAAACTGCCGTTCTATATACTATATTAGCCAATGAGACTAATTTAAACTAATAAACTCTAAACTCATACACTTATAAACTAATTAACTTATAAACTCATGAATTCATAGACTTATTAACTCTTTAACTCATAAATTAATAAACTCTGAACTCTTAAACTCTTAAACTCATTTAAACTTATAAACTCTAAACTCATTAAAACTTATAAACTCTAAACTCATTTAAAACTTATAAACTCTAAACTCAAAAACTCTAACACTTATAAACTCATCAATTTATACACTTATAAACTCTAAACTCATAAGCTCTGAGTGTGTGTGTGTGTGTGTGTGTGTGAACACACACACACACACACACACACACTAAACTCATTTAAACTTAAACTCTAAACTCATTTAAACTTGTAAACTCAAAACTCGTAAACTACTTTAAACTTCAAACCACTTTAAACTTCTTAAGTTTAAAGCTTCAAGCTCCCAAGCAACTCCATAGCAACCAAACTTGAGTACCCTAGCAACCGTTTTGCAAGACCTATATCTCAGTATCAGAACATCGTATAGAGATGAGGTTTGGCTCTTTTGACTCATGCTAGCAAACAGCACTTCCAACATGCTACACATGCTAGCAGTGAATAGCTACATGCTAATATCATTTAGTTAAGTGCTAAATCATACCAAGATCATGCTAAGGACTCTATAAAAACTCCATAGTAACCATCTGTGACAACTACCAACCACCTAGCAACACCATAGCAACCGCCCAGAACACCCTAGCAACTGCCTAGCAACCGCCCAGAATACCTTAGCAACCGCCTAGCAACATCATAGCAACCACCCAGAACACCCTAGCAACCGCCTAGCAACACCATAGCAACCACCCAGAACACCCTAGCAACCGCCTAGCAACCACCCAGAATACCCTAGCAACCGCCTAGAAACACCATAGCAACCCCCCAGAACACCCTAGCAACCGCCTAGCAACCACCCAGAATACCTTAGCAACAGCATAGCAACCACTCAGAACACCCTAGCAACTGCCTAGCAACCACCCAGAATACCTTAGCAACCGCCTAGCAACACCATAGCAACCACCCAGAACACCCTAGCAACCGCCTAGCAACCACCCAAAACACCCTAGCAACCACTTAGCAACCACCCAGAATACCCTAGCAACCGTCTAGCAACAGCATAGCAACCACCCAGAACACCCTAGCAACCGCCTAGCAACCACCCAGAATACCCTAGCAACCGCCTAGCAACACCCTAGCAACCACCCAGAACACCCTAGCAACCGCCTAGCAACACCATAGCAACCACTAAAACACCCTAGCAACCGCCTAGCAACCACCCAGAACACCCTAGCAACCACCCAGAACACCCTAGCAACCACCCAAAATACCATAGCAACCGCCTAGCAACCACCCAGAACACCCTAGCAACCGCCTAGCAACCGCCTAGCAACCACCCAGAATACCCTAGCAACCGCCTAGCAACACCATAGCAACCACCCAGAACACCCTAGCAACCGCCTAGCAACATCCTAGCAACCACCCAAAATACCTTAGCAACCGCCTATCAACACCATAGCAACCACCCAGAACACCCTAGCAACCACCTAGCAACCACCCAAAATACCTTAGCAACCACCCAGAACACCCTAGCAACCGCCTAGCAACCACCCAAAATACCCTAGCAACCGCTTAGCAACACCCTAGCAACCACCCAGAACACCCTAGCAACCGCCTAGCAACACCCTAGCAACCACCCAAAATACCCTAGCAACCGCTTAGCAACCACCCAAAATACCTTAGCATCTGCCTAGCAACACCATAGCAACCACCCAGAACACCCTAGCAACCACCTAGCAACCACCCAAAATACCTTAGCAACCATCTAGCAACACAATAGCAACCACCCAGAACACCCTAGCAACCGCCTAGCAACCACCGAGAACACCTTAGCAACCCACTAGAAAACCCCCAACAACTTTTTAACTTTAAACTACCTAATTTAAACTTTAAACTACTTTAAACTTCAAACTAATTTAAACTTTAAACTAATTTAAACTTCAAACTAATTTAAACTTTAAGCTAATTTAAACTTCAAACTAATTTAAACTTTAAACTACTTTAAACTTCAAACTAATTTAAACTTTAAACTACTTTAAACTTTAAACTAATTTAAACTTTAAACTACTTTAAACTTCAAACTAATTTAAACTTTAAACTACTTTAAACTTTAAACTAATTTAAACTCCAAACTATTTTAAACTTCTTTAAACTTTCTGGTCCGGCTTTCTCAAGCCAACTTAAAGTTTGTCTCGACGAACTTTTTAATCTAGTTAAGTTGGCTTGAGAGAGCCAACTTACTGAAATCCTATTTAAACTTATTATTATTATTAATCTTCTGTTAAAAACTGTTGACTCAAACTCATCCTAGAGCTTTAACTCTACATACTCCAAACTCGGCTCAGACACTCAAACTGATCTGAAGTTAGTTGCTATATCTTTTCAGACTGATCGGACTTACGGTTTTCCTAAAAATGACGATCAAAACTCGGAAAAACTCCCATTGACTTACATTAGGGAGTTCTAAAAAATTCAAATTTAGATTCAAACTGACCAACCGACGAAAATTCAAATCAAAATACCTTGAAGACTAAACCAAACTGCCGTTCTATATACTATATGAGCCATTGAGACTCATTTAAACTAATGCACTCTAAACTCATACACTTATAAAGTAATTAACTTATAAACTCATGAATTCATAGACTTATGAACTCTAAAACTCATAAATTAATAAACTCTGAACTCTTAAACTCATTTAAATTTATAAACTCTAAACTCATTTAAACTTATAAACTAAACTCAAAAACTTGTACACTTATAAACTCATCCATTTATACACTTATAAACTCTAAACTCATAAACTCTGAGTGTGTGTGTGTGTGTGTGTGTGTGTGTGTGTGTGTGTGTGTGTGTGTGTGTGTGTGTGTGTGTGTGTGTGTGAACACACACACACACACACACACACACACACACACACACACACACACACACACACACACACTCTAAACTAATTTAAACCTATAAACTCAAAACTCAAAAACTCGTAAACTACTTTAAACTTCAAACCACTTTAAACTTCTTAAGTTTAAAGCTTCCAGCTCCCAAGCAACTCCATAGCAACCAAACTTGAGTACCCTAGCAACCGTTTTGCAAGACCTATATCTCTGTATCAGAACATCGTATAGAGATGAGGTTTGGCTCTTTTGACTCATGCTAGCAAACAGCACTTCCAACATGCTACACATGCTAGCAGTGAATAGCTACATGCTAATAGCGATTAGTTGAGTGCTAAATCATGCCAAGATCATGCTAAGAACTATAAAACTCCATAGTAACCATCTGTGACAACTACCAATCACCTAGTAACACCATAGCAACCGCCCAGAACACCCTAGCAACAGCATAGCAACCACCAAAACACCCTAGCAACCACCCAGAATACCCTAGCAACAGCATAGCAACCACCAAAACACCCTAGCAACCACCCAGAATACCCTAGCAACAGCATAGCAACCACCAAAACACCCTAGCAACCACCTAGCAACATCATAGCAACCACCCAGAACACCCTAGCAACCGCCTAGCAACACCATAGCAACCACCCAGAACAACCTAGCAACCGCCTAGCAACACCCTAGCAACCACCAAAACACCCTAGCAACATCCTAGCAACCACCTAGAATACCCTAGCAACCGCCTAGCAACACCCTAGCAACCACCCAGAATACCCTAGCAACCGCCTAGCAACAGCATAGCAACCACCCAGAACTCCCTAGCAACCGCCTAGCAACCACCCAGAATACCCTAGCAACCGCCTAGCAACACCATAGCAACCACCCAGAACACCCTAGCAACCGCCTAGCAACCACCCAGAATACCCTAGCAACCGCCTAGCAACACCCTAGCAACCACCCAGAACACCCTAGCAACCGCCTAGCAACCACCCAGAACAACCTAGCAACCGCCTAGCAACACCCTAGCAACCACCAAAACACCCTAGCAACATCCTAGCAACCACCTAGAATACCCTAGCAACCGCCTAGCAACACCCTAGCAACCACCCAGAATACCCTAGCAACCGCCTAGCAACATCATAGCAACCACCCAGAACACCCTAGCAACCGCTTAGCAACACCATAGCAACCACCCAGAATACCTTAGCAACTGCCTAGCAACACCATAGCAACCACCCAGAACACCATAGCAACCGCCTAGCAACCACCTAGAATACTCTAGCAACCACCTAGCAACACCATAGCAACTGCCTAGCAACCACCCAAAACACCCTAGCAACCGCCTAGCAACCACCCAGAACACCCTAGCAACCACCTAGCAACACCCTAGCAACCACCCAGAACACCCTAGCAACCACCTAGCAACACCCTAGCAACCACCCAGAACACCCTAGCAACACCCTAGCAACCACCCAAAATACCTTAGCAACTGCCTAGCAACACCCTAGCAACCGCCTAGCAACACCCTAGCAACCGCCTAGCAACACCCTAGCAACCACCCAGAACACCCTAGCAACCACCCAGAATACCCTAGCAACCGCCTAGCAACACCATAGCAACCACCCAGAACACCCTAGCAACCGCCTAGCAACCACCCAAAACACCCTAGCAACCGCCTAGCAACCACCCAGAATACCCTAGCAACCGCCTAGCAACACCATAACAACCACCCAGAACACCCTAGCAACCACCCAGAATACCCAAAACACCCTAGCAACTGCCTAGCAACCACCCAGAACACCCTAGCAACCAACCCAAATACCCTAGCAACCACCTAGCAACAGCATAGCAACCACCCAGAACACCCTAGCAACCGCCTAGCAACCACCCAAAATACCTTAGCAACCGCCTAGCAACATCATAGCAACCACCCAGAACACCCTAGCAACCGCCTAGCAAAAAACTTTCTGGTCCAAACTTTCTCAAGCCAACTTAAAGTTTGTCTCGACGAACTTTAGCATCTAGTTATTATTATTAATCTTCTGTTAAAAACTGTTGACTCAAACTCGTCCTAGAGCTTTAACTCTACATACTCCAAACTCGGCTCAGACACTCAAACTGATCTGAAGTTAGTTGCTATATCTTTTCAGACTGATCGGACTTACGGTTTTCCTAAAAATGACGATCAAAACTTGGAAAAACTCCCATTGACTTACATTAGGGAATTCTAAAAAATTCAAATTTAGATTCAAACTGACCAACCGACGAAAATTCAAATCAAAATACCTTGAAGACTAAACCAAACTGCCGTTCTATATACTATATGAGCCATTGAGACTCATTTAAACTAATGCACTCTAAACTCATACACTTTTAAAGTAATTAACTTATAAACTCATGAATTCATAGACTTATGAACTCTTAAACTCATAAATTAACAAACTCTGAACTCTTAAACTCATTTAAATGTATAAACTCTAAACTCATTTAAACTTATAAACTCAAAACTCATTTAAACTTATAAACTAAACTCAAAAACTTGTACACTTATAAACTCATCCATTTATACACTTATAAACTCTACACTCATAAACTCTGAGCGTGTGTGTGTGTGTGTGTGTGTACACACACACACACACACACACACACACACACTCTAAACTCATTTAAACTTATAAACTCAAAACTCAAAAACTTGTAAACTACTTTAAACTTCAAACCACTTTAAACTTATTAAGTTTAAAGCTCCCAGCTCCCAAGCAACTCCATAGCAACCAAACTTGAGTACCCTAGCAACCGTTTTGCAAGACCTATATCTCTGTATCAGAACATCGTATAGAGATGAGGTTTGGCTCTTTTGACTCATGCTAGCAAACAGCACTTCCAACATGCTACACATGCTAGCAGTGAATAGCTACATGCTAATAGCGATTAGTTAAGTGCTATATCATGCCAAGATCATGCTAAGAACTCTATAAAGACTCCATAGTAACCATCTGTGACAACTACCAACCACCTAGCAACACCATAGCAATCACCCAGAACACCCTAGCAACCGCCTAGCAATACCATAGCAACCACCCAGAACACCCTAGCAACTGCCTAGCAACCACCCAGAATACCCTAGCAACCACCTAGCAACACCATAGTAACCACCCAGAACACCCTAGCAACCGCCTAGCAACCACCCAGAACACCCTAGCAACCGCCTAGCAACCACCCAGAATACCTTAGCAACCGCCTAGCAACACCATAACAACCACCCAGAACACCCTAGCAACCGCCTAGCAACACCATAGCAACCACCTAGCAACACCATAGCAACCACCCAGAACACCCTAGCAACCGCCTAGCAACCACCCAGAACACCCTAGCAACCAACCAGAATACCCTAGCAACCACCTAGTAACACCATAGCAACCACCCAGAACACCCTAGCAACCACCCAAAACACCCTAGCAACCAACCAGAATACCCTAGCAACCGCCTAGCAACCACCCAAAACACCCTAGCAACCACCCAGAACACCCTTGCAACCGCCTAGCAACACCCTAGCAACCACCCAGAACACCCTAGCAACCGCCTAGCAACCACCCAGAACACCTTAGCAACCGCCTAGCAACCACCCAGAATACCCTAGCAACCGCCTAGCAACACCATAGCAACCACCCAGAACACCCTAGCAACCGCCTAGCAACCACCCAGAACACCCTAGCAACCGCCTAGCAACACCATAGCAACCACCCAGAACACCCTAGCAACCGCCTAGCAACCACCCAGAACACCTTAGCAACCACCCAAAACACCCTAGCAACTAGGGCTGCACGATTTGGGGAAAATGTCATATTGCGATAATTGAGGTCAATATTGCGATTACGATTGCGATATAATAAACAAATGGTTTCATGAGTCAACTTGCTTGGTTCTCAAGGAAAATAAATGCACACACAGATTAGTGATAATCAGCCTAAAGAAAAAAGTTCTTTAGTCAAGAGCAGTGAGTGTTTTTCTCTGTTCCCTTTGTTCTTTGATTAACTTTAGCGACAGATTTTTTTTTTTTTATTGCATTTTAACAAGAACAAAACATAATTTACATACAAGAGTACATATAACCATACATGTCAGGGGTAAAGAAAAATAATAATAATAAAAAAATTGAAAAAAAAAAAAGAAAAAAAGAATAACTTTAGCGACCTGTGTACTGTCCCTTTAAGACCAGCCGCTGTCAGAGACGCGGATCTCACACGCGCCTCATTCTTTCACGAGTCATCACAACTCTTCGTGTTCATCATAAGACTGCTCTTATGTTATGAAGACACTCGACAAAAAGACATTTTGGCATAATTATGTGTGTTATTGTTCGTTCAAGCTCGAAAGAGAACTGTATTCTGTCATGCTGTTTTGTGCGCACGCACGATATTAGCGCGAGTCTTTCTGTCTGAGTCAGGACATTCACAGGCAGCGCGTTCATTTTGGCATACATGTGTGTTGTTCGTTCTACCGCGAAAGAGAACTTGATACTGGCGCGCATCTGTGTGTGTGTGTGTGTGTGTGTGTGTGTCAGGAGGACATTCACAGGCGGCTCGTTCTTTTATGTCTTATCGCGCATGAATGGTTTAAAAGCATTTGCATTAATAAGTGCGTTGACAGCGCTAATTTGTTTATTTAATATAAAATCGCAGCATTTTGCGTCATATAATCGCGTAGGCTTGACATCGCGATTGCGATTGCGATACGATTAATCGTGCAGCACTACTAGCAACCAAACAGAATACCCTAGCAACCGCCTAGCAACCACTCAAAACACCCTAGCAACCACCTAGCAACCACCCAGAACACCCTAGCAACCGCCTAGTAACACCATAGCAACCACCCAGAACACCCTAGCAACCGCCTAGCAACCACCCAAAATACCTTAGCAACGGCCTAGCAACCACCCAAAATACCTTAGCAACCGCCTAGCAACACCATAGCAACCACCCAGAACACCCTAGCAACCGCCTAGCAAAAAAAACGTTCTGGTCCAAACTTTCTCAAGCCAACTTAAAGTTTGTCTCGACGAACTTTTGCATCTAGTTATTATTATTATTCTTCTGTTAAAAACTGTTGACTCAAACTCGTCCTAGAGCTTTAACACTACATACTCCAAACTCGGCTCAGACACTCAAACTGATCTGAAGTTAGTTGCTATATCTTTTCAGACTGATCGGACTTACGGTTTTCCTAAAAATGCCGATCAAAACTCGGAAAAACTCCCATTGACTTACATTGGGGAGTTCTAAAAAATTCAAATTTACATTCAAACTCACCAACCGACGAAAATTCAAATCTAAACACCTTGAAGACTAAACCAAACTGCCGTTCTATATACTATATGAGCCAATGAGACTAATTTAAACTAATAAACTCTAAACTCATACACTTATAAACTAATTAACTTATAAACTCATGAATTCATAGACTTATTAACTCTTTAACTCATAAATTAATAAACTCTGAACTCTTAAACTCATTTAAACTTATAAACTCTAAACTCATTAAAACTTATAAACTCTAAACTCATTTAAAACTTATAAACTCTAAACTCAAAAACTCTAACACTTATAAACTCATCAATTTATACACTTATAAACTCTAAACTCATAAGCTCTGAGTGTGTGTGTGTGTGTGTGTGTGTGTGAACACACACACACACACACACACACACACACTAAACTCATTTAAACTTAAACTCTAAACTCATTTAAACTTGTAAACTCAAAACTCGTAAACTACTTTAAACTTCAAACCACTTTAAACTTCTTAAGTTTAAAGCTTCAAGCTCCCAAGCAACTCCATAGCAACCAAACTTGAGTACCCTAGCAACCGTTTTGCAAGACCTATATCTCAGTATCAGAACATCGTATAGAGATGAGGTTTGGCTCTTTTGACTCATGCTAGCAAACAGCACTTCCAACATGCTACACATGCTAGCAGTGAATAGCTACATGCTAATATCAATTAGTTAAGTGCTAAATCATACCAAGATCATGCTAAGGACTCTATAAAAACTCCATAGTAACCATCTGTGACAACTACCAACCACCTAGCAACACCATAGCAACCGCCCAGAACACCCTAGCAACTGCCTAGCAACCGCCCAGAATACCTTAGCAACCGCCTAGCAACATCATAGCAACCACCCAGAACACCCTAGCAACCGCCTAGCAACACCATAGCAACCACCCAGAACACCCTAGCAACCGCCTAGCAACCACCCAGAATACCCTAGCAACCACCTAGAAACACCATAGCAACCACCCAGAACACCCTAGCAACTGCCTAGCAACCACCCAGAACACCTTAGCAACAGCATAGCAACCACTCAGAACACCCTAGCAACTGCCTAGCAACCACCCAGAATACCTTAGCAACCGCCTAGCAACACCATAGCAACCACCCAGAACACCCTAGCAACCGCCTAGCAACCACCCAAAACACCCTAGCAACCACTTAGCAACCACCCAGAATACCCTAGCAACCGTCTAGCAACAGCATAGCAACCACCCAGAACACCCTAGCAACCGCCTAGCAACCACCCAGAATACCCTAGCAACCGCCTAGCAACACCCTAGCAACCACCCAGAACACCCTAGCAACCGCCTAGCAACACCATAGCAACCACTAAAACACCCTAGCAACCGCCTAGCAACCACCCAGAACACCCTAGCAACCACCCAAAATACCTTAGCAACCGCCTAGCAAAACCCTAGCAACCACCCAAAATACCCTAGCAACCGCTAAGCAACACCCTAGCAACCACCCAGAATACCCTAGCAACCGCCTAGCAACACCATAGCAACCACCCAGAACACCCTAAACTAAACTAAATTAAACTTCAAACTATTTTAAACTTTCAACTAATTTAAACTTTAAACTAAATTAAACTTCAAACTACTTTAAACTTTCAACTATTTTAAACTTTAAACTAAATTAAACTTCAAACTATTTTAAACTTTCAACTAATTTAAACTTTAAACTAAATTAAACTTCAAACTATTTTAAACTTTAAACTAATTTACACTTTAAACTAAATTAAACTTTAAACTACTTTAAACTACTTTAAACTTTTTCAAACTTTATGGTCCAAACTTTCTCAAGCCAACTTAAAGTTTGTCTCGACGAACTTTTTAATCTAGTTATTAAGTTGGCTTGAGAGAGCCAACATATTGAAATCCTATTTAAACTTATTATTATTATTATTATTATTATTATTATTCCGAGACTAAAATTTCTATATGAAACTCCTCCTAGAGCTTTAACTCTACATACTCCAAACTCGGCTCAGACACTCAAACTGATCTGACTCGCGTTGCTATATCTTTTCAGACTGATCGGACTTACGGTTTTCCTAAAAATGACGATCAAAACTCGGAAAAACTCCCATTGACTTACATTGGGGAGTTCTAAAAACATTTGAATCCAAACTGCCGTTTTCACACACACAGACTCCAAAGGGCCTGACACCCCTGCGTCTCTCCCTCTCTCTCTCCCTCAGAGGATTTATATTATCAAGCAACCAATAAGTAATGGCCTAAAATCTTCATAGCCACACCCTAGCAACCAGTTACAGCACCCTAGCAACCACTAAGAGCTCCCTAGCAACCACCCTAAACCCCCAAAAAAACTTTTTTTATATTTTTTTTATTTTTTAAAGCAATATTACATTCGTGGCCTTGCGATATTGCTCCATGCTTGTGCCTATTCGGCCATAGGCACGAGGCCGCAGGCCGAGTGCCGTACTGAAGGCACTCGTTATTAACTCCATATTTAAACCATCTTTGACAACTACCAACCACCTAGTAACACCATAGCAACTACCAAAAATACCTTAGCAACCATCTTGAACACCCTAGCAACATCTAGAAACGCTCTAGTAACCACCAAATATACCCTAGCAACCACCCAGAACACCCTAGCAACTGCCTAGCAACTGCCTAGCAACCACCCAGAACACCTAGCAAACAGCCAGAACACCCTAGCAACTGCCTAGCAACCACCCAGAACACCTAGCAACTGCCTAGCAACAACCCAGAACACCCTAACAACTGCCTAGCAACACCATAGCAACCACCCAGAACACCCTAGCAACCGCCTAGCAACCACCCAGAACACCCTAGCAACACCATAGTAACCACCCAGAACACCCTAGCAACCGCCTAGCAACCACCCAGAATACCTTAGCAACCACCTAGCAACACCATAGCAACCACCCAGAATACCCTAGCAACCGCCTAGCAACCACCCAAAACACCCTAGCAACCGCCTAGCAACACCATAGCAACCACCCAGAATACCCTAGCAACCGCCTAGCAACCACCCAGAATACCTTAGCAACCGCCTAGCAACACCATAGCAACCACTCAGAACACCCTAGCAACTGCCTAACAACCACCCAGAACACCCTAGCAACCACCCAAAATACCTTAGAACACCCTAGCAACACCATAGCAACCACTCAGAACACCCTAACAACCACCCAAAATACCTTAGAACACCATAGCAACCACCCAGAACACCCTAGCAACCACCCAAAATACCCTAGCAACCGCCTAGCAACCACCCAAAAGACCCTAGCAACCACCCAAAATATCCTAGCAACCGCCTAGCAACCACCCAGAACACCCTAGTAACCACCCAGAACACCCTAGCAACCGCCTAGCAACCAACCAGAACACCCTAGCAACCACCCAAAATACCCTAGCAACCGACTAGCAACCACCCAGAATACCCTAGCAACCGCCTAGCAACAGCATAGCAACCACCCAGAACACCCTAGCAACCGCCTAGCAACCACCCAGAATACCCTAGCAACCGCCTAGCAACCACCCAGAACACCCTAGCAACACCATAACAACCACCCAGAACACCCTAGCAACCGCCTAGCAACACCATAGCAACCACCCAGAATACCCTAGCAACCACCTAGCAACCGCCTAGCAACCACCCAGAATACCTTAGCAACCGCCTAGCAACACCATAGCAACCACCCAGAACAACCTAGCAACCGCCTAACAACACCCTAGCAACCGCCTAGCAACCAACCAGAACACCATAGCAACCGCCTAGCAACACCATAGCAACCACCCAGAACACCCTAGCAACTGCCTAGCAACCACCCAGAATACCCTAGCAACCGCCTAGCAACCACCCAGAACACCCTAGCAACCGCCTAGCAAAAAACGTTCTGGTCCAAACTTTCTCAAGCCAACTTAAAGTTTGTCTCGACGAACTTTTGCATCTAGTTATTATTAATCTTCTGTTAAAAACTGTTGACTCAAACTCGTCCTAGAGCTTTAACTCTACATACTCCAAACTCGGCTCGGACACTCAAACTGATCTGAAGTTAGTTGCTATATCTTTTCAGACTGATCGGACTTACGGTTTTCCTAAAAATGACGATCAAAACTCGGAAAAACTCCCATTGACTTACATTAGGGAGTTCTAAAAAATTCAAATTTAGATTCAAACTGACCAACCGACGAAAATTCAAATCAAAATACCTTGAAGACTAAACCAAACTGCCGTTCTATATACTATATGAGCCATTGAGACTCATTTAAACTAATGCACTCTAAACTCATACACTTATAAAGTAATTAACTTATAAACTCATGAATTCATAGACTTATGAACTCTAAAACTCATAAATTAATAAACTCTGAACTCTTAAACTCATTTAAATTTATAAACTCTAAACTCATTTAAACTTATAAACTCAAAACTCATTTAAACTTATAAACTAAACTCAAAAACTTGTACACTTATAAACTCATCCATTTATACACTTATAAACTCTACACTCATAAACTCTGAACACACACACACACACACACACACACACACACACACACACACTCTAAACTCATTTAAACTTATAAACTCAAAACTCAAAAACTCGTAAACTACTTTAAACTTCAAACCACTTTAAACTTATTAAGTTTAAAGCTCCCAGCTCCTAAGCAACTCCATAGCAACCAAACTTGAGTACCCTAGCAACCGTTTTGCAAGACCTATATCTCTGTATCAGAACATCGTATAGAGATGAGGTTTGGCTCTTTTGACTCATGCTAGCAAACAGCACTTCCAACATGCTACACATGCTAGCAGTGAATAGCTACATGCTAATAGTGATTAGTTAAGTGTTAAATCATTCTAAGAACTCTATAAAAACTCCAGAGTAACCATCTGTGACAACTACCAACCACCTAGTAACACCATATCAACCGCCCTGAATACCTTAGCAACCGCCTAGCAACCACCCAGAATACCCTAGCAACCGCCTAGCAAAACCATAGCAACCACCCAGAACACCCTAGCAACCGCCTAGCAACCACCCAGAACACCCTAGCAACCGCCTAGCAACACCATAGCAACCACCCAGAACACCCTAGCAACCGCCTAGCAACCACCCAGAACACCCTAGCAACCACCTAGTAACACCATAGCAACCACCCAGAACACCCTAGCAACCACCCAAAACACCCTAGCAACCAACCAGAATACCCTAGCAACCGCCTAGCAACCGCCTAGCAACCACCCAAAACACCCTAGCAACCACCTAGCAACCACCCAGAACACCCTTGCAACCGCCTAGCAACCACCCAGAACACCCTAGCAACCGCCTAGCAACCACCCAAAATACCTTAGCAACCGCCTAGCAACCACCCAGAATACCCAAGCAACCGCCTAGCAACACCATAGCAACCACCCAGAACACCCTAGCAACCGCCTAGCAACCACCCAGAACACCCTAGCAACCGCCTAGCAACACCATAGCAACCACCCAGAACACCCTAGCAACCGCCTAGCAACACCATAGCAACCACCCAGAACACCCTAGCAACCGCCTAGCAACCACCCAGAACACCTTAGCAACCACCCAAAATACCCTAGCAACCAACCAGAATACCCTAGCAACCGCCTAGCAACCACTCAAAACACCCTAGCAACCACCTAGCAACCACCCAGAACACCCTAGCAACCAACCAGAATACCCTAGCAACCACCTAGTAACACCATAGCAACCACCCAGAACACCCTAGCAACCACCCAAAACACCCTAGCAACCAACCAGAATACCCTAGCAACCGCCTAGCAACCACCCAAAACACCCTAGCAACCACCTAGCAACCACCCAGAACACCCTTGCAACCGCCTAGCAACACCCTAGCAACCACCCAGAACACCCTAGCAACCGCCTAGCAACCACCCAGAATACCCTAGCAACCTACTAGCAACACCATAGCAACCACCCAGAACACCCTAGCAACCGCCTAGCAACACCATAGCAACCACCCAGAACACCCTAGCAACCGCCTAGCAACCACCCAAAATACCTTAGCAACCGCCTAGCAACACCATAGCAACCACCCAGAACACCCTAGCAACCGCCTAGCAAAAAACCGTTCTGGTCCAAACTTTCTCAAGCCAACTTAAAGTTTGTCTCGACGAACTTTTGCATCTAGTTATTATTATTCTTCTGAGACTAAAAAAACTAAATTGGATCTCCTCCTAGAGCTTTAACTCTACATACTCCAAATTCGGCTCGGACACTCAAACTGATCTGACTCGAGTTGCTATATCTTTTCAGACTGATCCGACTTACGGTTTTCCTAAAAATGACGATCAAAACTCGAAAAAACTCATTCAAAAATTCCCATTGACTTACATTGGGAGTTCTAAAAAATTCAAACCGACGAAAATTCAAATCAAAACACCTTGAAGACTAAACCAAACTGCCATTCTATATACTATATGAGCCATTGAGACTCATTTAAACTAATAAACTCTAAACTCATACACTTATAAACTAATTAACTTATAAATTCATGAATTCATAGACTTATGAACTCTTAAACTCATAAATGAATAAACTCTGAACTCTTAAACTCATTTAAACTTATAAACTCTAAACTCATTAAAACTTATAAACTCTAAACTCATTTAAAACTTATAAACTCTAAACTCAAAAACTCTTACACTTATAAACTCATCAATTTATACACTTATAAACTCTAAACTCATAAACTCTGAGTGTGTGTGTGTGTGTGTGTGTGTGTGTGTGTTCACACACACACACACACACACACACACACTCTAAACTCATTTAAACTTAAACTCTAAACTCATTTAAACTTGTAAACTTGTAAACTCAAAACTCGTAAACTACTTTAAACTTCAAACCACTTTAAACTTCTTAAGTTTAAAGCTTCCAGCTCCCAAGCAACTCCATAGCAACCAAACGTGAGTACCCTAGCAACCGTTTTGCAAGACCTATATCTCTGTATCAGAACATCGTATAGAGATGAGGTTAGGCTCTTTTGACTCATGCAAGCAAACAGCACTTCCAACATGCTACACATGCTAGCAGTGAATAGCTACATGCTAATAGCGATTAGTTAAGTGCTATATCATGCCAAGATCATGCTAAGAACTCTATAAAGACTCCATAGTAACCATCTGTGACAACTACCAACCACCTAGTAACACCATAGCAACCACCCAGAACACCCTAGCAACCACCTAGCAACACCCTAGCAACCACCCAGAATACCCTAGCAACACCATAGCAACCACCAAAACACCCTAGCAACCACCTAGCAACATCATAGCAACCACCCAAAACACCCTAGCAACCGCCTAGCAACACCATAGCAACCACCAAAACACCCTAGCAACCGCCTAGCAACAGCATAGCAACCACCCAGAACAACCTAGCAACCGCCTAGCAACACCATAGCAACCACCAAAACACCCTAGCAACCGCCTAGCAACAGCATAGCAACCACCCAGAACAACCTAGCAACCACCTAGCAACATCCTAGCAACCACCAAAACACCCTGGCAACATCCTAGCAACCACCCAGAATACCCTAGCAACCGCCTAGCAACACCATAGCAACCACCAAAACACCCTAACAACCGCCTAGCAACATCATAGCAACCACCCAGAACACCCTAGCAACCGCCTAGCAACACCATAGCAACCATCAAAACACCCTAGCAACCGCCTAGCAACATCATAGCAACCACCCAGAACACCCTAGCAACCGCCTAGCAACCATCCAAAACACCCTAGCAACCACCTAGCAACAACATAGAAACCACCCAGAACACCCTAGCAACCGCCTAGCAACACCATAGCAACCACCCAGAACACCCTAGCAACCGCCTAGCAACCACCCAAAACTCATAAACTCTGAGTGTGTGTGTCTGAGTGAGTGTGTTTGTGTGTGTGTGTTAGTGAGCGTGTCTGTGTGTGTGTGTGTGTGTGTGTGTGTGTGTGTGTGTGTGTGTGTGTGTGTGTGTGTGAGAAAGTGTGTGTATGTGTGAGAGTTAGTGAGCGTGTGTTTGTCCGTGTGTGTTAGTGAGCGTGTCTGCGTGTGTGTGTGTGTGTGTGCGTGTGTGTGAGAGAGAGTTAGTGAGCATGTCTGTGTGTGAAATTTAAACTAACAAACTCATCTATCTATCTACTTCAAACTAATTTAGACTTCAAACTACTTTAAACTTTAAACTACTTTAAACTTCAAACTACTTTAAACTTTAAACTAATTTAAACTTCAAACTACTTTAAACTTCAAACTACTTTAAACTTCAAACTACGTTATACTACTTTAAACTTTAAACTAATTTAAACTTTAAACTACTTTATACTTCAAACTAATTTAAACTTTAAACTACTTTAAACTTCAAACTTCTTCAAACTTTCTGGTCCGGCTTTCTCAAGCCAACTTAAAGTTTGTCTCGACGAACTTTTTAATCTAGTTCCTGTTGCTGGTGTATAATGGGTGTGTCGTTGCGGCTCCAACCAACCAACTCGCGTAGTTTTCAGTCAGTGGACTGTCATTGGCAGGCGAGAGCTAGCTATGAAGCATATTTTATTTCAGTTGTACATGTAGCTTTATATTACGGGCTGTGAATTAAGATATCATACAAGCCTGCTCTATTCAGCGCTTGTTACTGGATAAATTGTTGATTATGGCTCGAAAAGTGTTTTTGTCTAGTTTGTGAAGTAGTATCGCTAGCTTAAGGCTACCGCTAGCTATTATTGGATGTTAAAGATTCAAAGCCATCTCCACCATCATTTTCCCCCGAGAGTATGCCATTCTTCAAACCTAACAAAAGCAATCACTGTGAAAAATGTACGTGTGTGTCTGAGGTGATTTAATTGCTACATCATAACCCCGTAACTCCAGCGCGGCAATACTTTGATGGTCGGTTAGAACAAGGCAGAGTGCCGTAACTTCACGGCAGTGCACCCGTAACTTCATTCGAGTGTTCAGGAGCAGCGAGAAACGCAGGCATAAAGCCGTAACTGACGTTACGGGCTTCTACCATAGTTTCCCCTTGGCTTTTTGAAGTTACGGCAAAAACATAATCTTATTCCACCCAAAAAACAATCGAATTGAAACTTGATGTTTGTCTACATGATAAAACTTATGTTTATTGTCCTAAAAATTACAATAACTCATTTTCGCCAAAAATTGAAGTTACGACCTTTTGCCTTAGTGCGGCAGTGTTAACCTGAGGTTAAGACAGTATCACTGAGCTAACAAAAGATAAACAACTAACCTAATAACACTAACCTTACACTCCCATGCTACCATAATTGAACATTACAGATTTTCTTTCATAAACCTCCTTTTACCATGAACTAAATAAAATTTCACTCTCTGAAGGCACTATATTGTTCTAAGAGAATCCGAACACAAATGAAGAAGTGCGGTAGTATAATGCCAATTACTTTAAAATTAACGAAGTGACAATTGCCAAAGATACATTTAGCCTCTTAACTATTGTTTATAAAAAGAGGAGAAAAAATAAAATAAAAAGGGAAATACCTAAAGAGCTTAGACCAGGGATGGGCAACTTCGGTCCTGGAGGGCCACTGTCCTACAGAGTTTAGCTCCAACCCTGAAAAAATCACCTGCCTGTAATTTTCTAGTAATCCTGAGGAGCTTGATTAGCTTGTTCAGGTGTGTTTGATTAGGGTTGAAGCTAAACTCTGTAGGACAGTGGCCCTCCAGGACCGAAGTTGCCCATCCCTGGCTTAGACTTTAGAGTGAGTGGAGAAAGGAGAGTAACATAGCTTTAACAGTTACTATAAGCTCTGAGAAAAAGTCTTGGACATACTATAAAAAACACCACTAAACAAAGGTGTACAGTATATTTGACCTTGTCAAGTCAAGTCAAGTCATCTTCATTTATATAGCGCTTTTAACAATGTAGATTGCTTCAAAGCAGCTTTACAGAGATAAGCGTATAATTTAAGGTAACAGAGATTGTTTTGGCTTTATAGCAGAGTTAAGTTATTTCCATCTAAAGTTAGTTTTGATTGATTTGCTTCCGTCGCAACGATCATTTGTTATTAAATTAGGGGCCGCTAAGACGACACCATTCCCTCTACACAGACTTTAAACGCGAACCTGTGAGAAACGCTGATGGCGCTCACATGCGCATTTAGAATGGGTTCTATAGTTATGTGCGTTTGAATATACGCAGGTTTGGAATTCCCTACAAGCCAAGCCTAAACAAAGTACTTGTCTTTCCTTATAAATTTTGATAAAGAATTTTATTTTATTTTGTTGCTTTGGGGTAGGAACGCGAAACGAATTTTCCCGACAACGCCTTATCTGTATAGTGGTAGTGGGATCCTCCATAGGGAGAGACTAGTTGGCACTTCAGCACTGCGTTGTCATCGGTCCAGGCGAAGGTCCTTCGTCAGATCTGGATACGGCCTGGATCCGGCAGGCTGCAGGAAAACCTCGGGATAAACACAGACACTAAAATTAGCGTAGATGCCATTCTTCTCATGATGTAACGAGTACATCAGGATTTTTGGGAAGTGTTCCCGGTTCCGGCTGACCTAATATATGCAGCCTAACATTAAATTATAGAAGTCTATAATGTATTATGTGAAAGCTAGGTCAAAGAGATGTGTCTTTAATCTGGCTTTGAACTGAAAGAGTGTGTCTGCTTCCCGGACAATGGTAGGAAGACTGTTCCAGAGTTTTGGTGCTAAATAGGAAAAGGATCTACCGCCAGCAGTCGATTTTGATATTCTAGGTATTAGTAACTGGCCGGAATTTTGAGATCGCAATAGACGTGACGGACTATAATGCGTTAAGAGCTCGCTCAAGCACTGCGGAGCTAAACCATTTAGTGCTTTGTAAGTGATCAGCAATATTTTAAAATTTATGCGATGTTTAATAGGGAGCCAATGCAGTTTTGACAGAACTGGGCTAATATGGTCATACTTCCTGGTTCTGGTAAGAACTCGAGCTGCTGCGTTTTGGACCAGCTGTAGTTTGTTTATTAAGCGTGCAGGGCAACCACCCAGTAGGGCATTACAATAATCTAGCCTTGAGGTCATGAACGCATGAACTAATTGTTCCGCATTTGTCAATGAGAGCATATGGCGTAATTTAGATATATTTTTAAGATGGAAAAATGCAGTTTTACAGATACTAGACACGTGACTTTCAAATGAAAGATTGGTATCAAAGAGCACACCCAGGTTCCTAACCGACGACGAAGACTTAACAGAGCAGCCATCAAGTGTTAGACAGTATTCTAGGTTATTACGTGAGGAAGTTTTTTGTCCAATAATTAGAAACTCTGTTTTTTCAGAATTTAGAAGTAGGAAATTACGAGTCATCCAATTTTTTATATCCGCTATGCATTCCGTTAATTTTGTGAATTGATAAGTTTCGTTAGGTTTTGAAGAAATATAGAGCTGAGTATCATCGGCATAACAGTGAAAGCTAATGCCATGTTTCCTAATGATATCTCCTAATGGTAGCATGTACAGAGTGAACAGCAGCGGTCCTAGTACTGAGCCTTGTGGTACGCCATACTGAACTTGTGATCGATGAGACATCTCATCATTTACTGCTACAAACTGATAACGGTCAGATAAGTATGATTTAAACCATGCTAGTGCATTTCCCGTAATGCCAACATAATGTTCTAATCTATTTAAAAGAACGTTGTGGTCAATGGTGTCAAATGCAGCACTAAGATCGAGTAACACTAATAGCGAGACACAACCACGATCGGATGATAAGAGCAAATCATTTGTGACTCTAACGAGAGCTGTCTCAGTACTATGGTACGGTCTAAATCCGGACTGGAAATCCTCGCAGATATCATTTCTTTCAAGAAAGGAACACAGTTGTGAGGATACTGCCTTTTCTAATATCTTTGACAGAAAAGGTAGATTCGAGATCGGCCTGTAATTGACTAATTCTGTAGGATCAAGTTGCGTTTTTTTAACAAGCGGTTTAATCATAGCCAGCTTAAAGGTTTTTGGTACGTATCCTAGAGACAAAGATGAATTAATGATATTAAGAAGAGGATCTAGGACCTCTGGAAGCATCTCTTTCAGTAGCTTAGTTGGTATAGGGTCTAACATACATGTTGTAGATTTAGATGATTTAACGAGTTTAGTAAATTCTTCCTCTCCTATAGCAACGAATGAATCAAATTTTTCCTCAGGGAGACTACAATGCACTGCCTGATGCGATACTGTAGTAGACGGTTGCATAGTTATAATTTTGTCCCTGATATTATCAATCTTATAAGTGAAGAAATTCATAAAATCATTACTGCTGTGTTGCTTGGAAACTTCGGTGCTTGAAGCTTTATTTTTCGTTAGTTTAGCCACCGTTTCAAATAAATACCTAGGATTATGTTTATTTTCTTCTAATAGGGTTGAAAAATAAGCAGATCTAGCAGCTTTTAAAGCCTCTCTGTAAGTAATTGAGCTCTCCTTCCATGAAATGCGAAATACCTCTAGTTTTGTTTTCTTCTAGTTGCGCTCCATTTTTCTGGCTGCTCTCTTAAGGGCCCGAGTGTGCTCGTTGTACCACGGCGTTGGACTATTTTCTTTAATCTTCTTTAAGCGCAACGGAGCAACTGTGTCTAAAGTGCTGGAAAAGAGAGAGTTAAAAGTTTCTGTTGCAATATCTAGTTCTTCTAAGCTATCCGGGATGCTGAGATGATGAAACTGATCAGGAAGATTATTAATAAAGCAATCTTTAGTGGCAGAAGTGATAGGTCTCACATATTTGAAACACGGAGTCGGCTTTGCAGCCTTGGCTAAATGCAAATTACACGAGACTAGGTAATGATCTGAGATGTCATCGCTCTGCTGCAGAATTTCAACGGCATCAACATCTATTCCGTGTGATAATATTAGATCTAGAGTATGATTACGACGATGAGTAGGTCCTGACACGTGTTGTCTAACTCCAATTGAATTTACAATGTCTTTAAATGCCAATCCCAATGCATCTTTTTCATTATCGATGTGTATATTAAAATCACCAACAATTAGTACTTTATCTGTCAATATTAATTCTGATAGAAAGTCCGCAAATTCTTTGATAAAGTCTGTATGGTGCCCTGGTGGCCTGTATACAGTAGCCAGCATAAATCTCAAACGTGATTTATCGTTTACACTATATATTTTTACATTAAGCACCAATGCTTCAAAAGAATTATATTTAAAACTTGATTTCTTAGTGGTTTTGAAACTATTACTATAAATTACAGCAACACCACCCCCTTTGCGTTTCAGACGAGGCTCATGTTTATAACAGTAATCTTGCGGGGTTGATTCATTTAAAGTAATGTAATCTTTTGGTTTTAGCCAGGTTTCTGTCAAACACAGCACATCTAGGTTATTATCTGAAATCATATCGTTAACAACGAGTGCTTTAGAAGTAAGCGATCGAATATTCAGCAACCCAAGCTTTAGCATTTGCTCATCTGTAATATAGCTGTTTTTTATTTGTTGAACATCAATTAAATTTTTAACCTTAGATGGGTTTAAACGTTTTTTGGATTTCCAAATTCGGGGAACAGACACAGTCTCTATATGATGATAGCTAGGTGAAAGAGGCTCTATGTGATAGGATTTATCTGACCTTGGTGACGCGAGGCCGCTAGCAGACGGTCGGTTAAGCCAGTCTGTCTGCTTCCTGACCTGAGCCCCAGATTGTCATGTTTGAGCTCTAAGACTATGAGCCATATTACTAGAGAGAAGAGCAGCACCATCCCAGGAGGGATGAATACCATCTCTTTTCAACAGGTCAGGTTTGCCCCAAAAACTTTTCCAATTGTCTATGAATTCTATATTATTAAGCGGACACCACCTAGACAGCCAACCGTTAAGCGAACACAATCTACTAACTATCTCATCACTCCTGCGAACAGGAAGGGGGCCAGAGCAAATTACAGTCCTTGACATCGTACTTGCAAGTTCACACACCTCTTTAATATTAATTTTGGTGATCTCCGACTGGCGGAGTCGAACATCATTAGTGCCGACATGAATAATGATCTTAGAGAATTTACGATTAGCATTAGCCAGCACTTTTAAATTTGCTTTGATGTCAGGCGCTCTGGCTCCCGGCAAACATGTGACTATGGTGGTTGGTGCCTCTATTTTCACGTTCCGTGTAATAGAATCGCCAATAACTAGGGCACAATCATTCTCAGTGGGTGTTTCACTGAGCGGGGCAAATCGATTTGTTATGGTAATCGGAACGGAAGAGTGGTTTTTAGATCCGCGACTAGAGCGATCCCTCACTGTCACCCATTTGCCCGGCTGCACAGGCTCTACTTCAGCCGGAACCGACTCATGTAAAGTGTTCACTATGCTATGCGCATCCAAAACATCTAAAGCACTAGCACTCTTACTATCCTCAATTAAAGTTTGGATGCGTGTTTCTAATTCTGAAATCTTCTCTGTCAACCTAACTGTCTCCTTACATTTATCACATATAAATCCTATATTGCCGACAGAGAAGGCTATACTAAACATGTGACATGAAGTGCAGGTGACAATAACAGGACAAGACATTACTCACCGTGTTTGTTGACTGATTCTTACTCACCTGAGCTTTTTATGAACTCAAAGGCGCGGACGCACGAGAGAAAAATAAATAAAAATAGCTGAGCGCACGGGTGGCGTGTTAACAGGCTAGCGAATTACTAGCGTTTTGTGCTAGTAGTACTAATAACAAAAGCTAGCGATGTCAGGTTAATCTGAGATGTTGGGTAAAATGTAGTAGTATAAACAACTAGAAATGGTAGTAAAATGATGGTTCAAAACAAAGAAATATAAGGCTAAGACGGAGCTTACAGCACCGAAGCAAACAAACACACTCACAGCAGGCAGCGAGGCAGACAGGAGCAATCGATCAGCGATCAATTGATTCAGCAAGCGCAAGTCCCTTGTAACTTAGTTTGTGCTAGCTCGGCTCAATCTTGCGCCTTTTATTTTCTCATCTTCTGATACCTTGTAAACCGCGACACTCCAAGTCGTTTTCTAATAATTCAGTCCGGTCCCTCTTCTGACCTGATCCGTTTGATGAAGTCCTCCGCCTCGACATGGTTATTAAAGATGTGAGGCCGTTCTTTATAAGTCACTAGCAGTCGGGCAGGAGGGATGATGCCGTATCGGAGCCCCATTAAACGAAGCTGCCGTCTCACCTTGTCAAACTGCTTTTGCTTCTTGTGAACACCTGCCGCCACTTCTTGGTAAAATCTCACTGTATGGTTCTTGTAACGTACTTCTCTTTTTGTCTTGGCTGCTCTCGTCACCAGTTCTTTATCCCTGAAGTTCAGAAACTTCATTATCGGCGTTCGGGGTGAGGGGTTGTTGTGTGCTCCTGGCCCGATTCTATGAGCCCTCTCCACCGTTAGTTTTGTGCGCCCCAGCGGCAGTTCCAGTGCGTCCGGTATCCAGTTCTCCAAAAAGGCACACGTGTCGTCACCCTCCGCTCCCTCAGGCAAATTGACCAGCCTCAAATTGGAGCGCCTTGATCTTGTCTCCAGGTCCAGTAGTTTTTCCTCCATGTCCTTGTTTTTGTTTTCTAGGACTCGTACTTTTGTTTGGAGCAAGGTGACATTATCTTCAGTTGTCGAAATCCTTGTTTCTGCCTCCGTGGCACGCTCTGCACAGTCAGTGATGTCTTTCCTGACACTTTCAATAGCGGACAATATGCCATCAAACCTGGTGGAAAACTCAGTTTTCATGTCGTTAATAGCAGTCAGAATGGTAGCTGCCATATGGCTGGACTCATTGCTTCTGTCCAACAATTTATCCTCAGGAGTCGAGCTAGCATTAGCCTCGTCGGAGTCCATGGCTTCGAAGTTAGCCGAGGATTTCTTGCTAGTGTTAGCCCTTGTAAAGTCCGACAATTTAGCTTGAAGAGTTTTATTTCGCCCCTGACCGACTTTCTTCTGTGACAACGGCATTACCCTAAGCTTATCTATCGAAATGGAGGTATTGTACCCGCTCAAGTCCAATATTTAAGAAGGAATTAGCCAACAGGGTAGGAGAGCAGGTTAACGCGCGTTCACTCAGCTCGCCGCCATACCGGAAGTCTCAGAATGATACTTTTAAACATAACACTAAACCGCCATTAGGTGTCGCCAGGCGACCGTCTTACTGAGTGAGTCAGTGATTCGTTCGTTCAAACAATTCATTCGAATGATTGAGTCATTCTTGAATGAGACAGATGATTATGGATTGACCATTGAATCTTTGAGTCAACCGATTCGTTCAAAATGCTGAATCATTCAGTAATGAGAAAACGCGTTGCTATGAGATGCGCGATGGTTGTACTGTGATCTTTGTTTCCCCTTAACAGTCAGCCCCAATTTTGGCAAGTGATGCATACATGACATACCCAAAATAAAAAGGTTGCTGCTCATAAGTCATTCTGAATAGACACATAACCAACATATATTTAGAAAGCCAACCCTTGAGAGTTTACAGTTCAAGACTCAAAATTATTCAGACTGTTATTAATATTGAGATATATAAGCTCCAACATAAAAACAAAAACAACAAATATCAAGAATATATTTATTAAATGTATAAAAATATTATGTGAATGTATATTGCAACTTATAACCACAACTAAAGTGTAGCCACAATTGTGGTCATGCTTCATTTCAAATCTGAGGATGATATCTCTAAAATCATGCGTTTTACGATGCCTATTGTGAGACCATGTCAAGGGATGCTTTGGAGAAGTTTTAGAGAAGGCTGATAAGATTCTTATCAAATATTTTATTGCCCTGTAAACACCCATTTAGAGTCTTTGACTAATGTCTGGCGAGAAGAACTGCTCTATTGATGTAAATCGACGAGCATTTCACACCTCTGACTGTATGAGACTTAATCTTCATTATTCTTTTAGCCTTATTCTCTTGTTTGAATTCAGACATTATATCCTTTATTCTGGAATTATGCTCGGCCATCTACACCTCTGTCATCCCACTATACATGAATAATCAACCTATTATCTTAAGTCTTGTTAGAAAACAAACACACAAAAAAAACGATCCTTGAAACTTTATGTGAATTCTTTAAAAAAATAGGTTATATATATATATTATAGAATAGAAAAGCTCCTGCAGCAGGTACAACAAGTAGCCTCAAGCTACATGACAATGTAATTGATTAATATTACACCTTTACTTAAAGCTCACTTTAAAACACCATCGAGTATTTGTATCATATTCCAGTCGCGGTTTAAAATGGTTTCAAGTCAAAAAAAGATTTTGAAATATGTTATATTTAGCATTTTATATGAAGCTATGGGATATCCTTACCTAGCATGCATACTGTAAACATTGTTTATTCATATGAAATACCCCAAATCGCACGAAAATCACACACAAACCACATATACTTGAAACCGTGCGTTTATTAGCTTCTTGTTTCAGATGAAGAGCAGTGTTTAGTTTTGTTTGTCTCGTAGCTCAGAATGAGGAAGTGTACACAGGACCGCGTATGCAGAAGACGCAGGATTATGGTCACGTTGAACCACGTGAGATGATTGACAGCTGTACAGTAAATGAGGGATCTCTGAGATCATAACTGACGCAAATCAGGAAGAGGAGACACACTCATGGTGTTCGCTGTTTGAGCTCTTCAGATCTCATAATTCAGTGGAAAATGAATAGAAATGTTATTCTGTATGAAGAAATATTTTTACAAACATGTGATAATTAATCATTATTTCTCCAAATATGCGCACATTGGACTAATAGCCCTGATAATATTGCATGTATTTGAACACAAATAAACCAAAGAAGACGTGAATGAATGCTTTATGAGTGACGATTTCTATTCAAAACAACGAACATTACAGATTAATTATTTTGCACTCCTGGCATAAATTAAGAAATGAATGTCACTGCAAACTAGTTTAATCATAAACAGTGGTCAAATATCGAAGCTGGAGTCTTAAACCTTTCTAATGATGCTCAGTTTGTCCAGATCAAGTAAGAGTGTGATGTTTTAATGAGTAATGAATGTCGAACAACAATAATCATGGGGCCGTCAGTGATCTTTGACGCGAAAGGGGTTAACTATTTTCTCTGCTGAAAAAAGTGCGTTTATTAGCTTAACCAAGTGGGTAATCCAGCACCCGGAAAGCGTACCTTCTATGGGGGCATCCATTGGCTAACAAGCCATCACCTGCTGTTAGCATTCCATTGACTCCCATTCATTTTGGCGTCACTTTGACAGCGAATAACTTTACATCTGAGGCGTTTAAAGACTCCATTTGTCCACTGTTTATTTCTAAAGAAACACGGCAATGTATAAAAGGCTCCATTACCTTGTATCTTACACTATGGCCCCGTAGAAGCCGTTTTTGTAAAAATAGGCTAACGATTGCGTCATAACCACACGACTTTCTGTCGCACAGTAAAGAAATTACCGTATAGACAGATGGAGAAGCTCGCAGGCAATCAGGGGGACGTGGAGGCATAAAGTCCGATAAAGTCAAGGGAGAAGCCCATAGAGAGTCATAAAGTTGCTCCTGCTCCTAGCTCATGGACAGCTCCTACTCACGCTCTCCGTCTCTGCAAGATTCGGAAGGGAATGATTCAGATTTCTCTTGGCACAGCTACTAGAAGACTTACAACTGTCAGACAGGTTGTTCACGTCACATCTACGTCGTCAAGCTCAGTTTGAGACTGTGCAGTACGCTCAGCCATCAGGAAGTGAGTGCTTCTAAGTGACTTCACTTGTCTCCGTTGAAGTCTATGGGGTCGCTGTGTCCATTTCATTTACTGACTATTGGTGCAAACTTGTTACCATCAGTAATACATTTATCTATCTATTTAATACTATCGATCGCAACTTACAATAAATGTAATAAAATCAGAATAATCTCTCGTTTTAGTGATTCCCAAGTTATTTTTTTTTTGTCATTGACGTTCTAATCAGGCTACTTGTCTGGTCGGGCAAGTAAAATTCCCTTTTTCTTGTCCTTTCAAAAAAGCCCTAATATATATACTGTATATGACATGAATCCATCTAAATTTAAATGATCTCATGGATGTGGCTGTTGTGGTTCACGGTCATAGTGGCACCAGCTGCTTCAGTAAATGTGGCGTATTCAGACGACTTTGATGTGGTTCTTTTACATTTATAGTGTTTAACATTCACATTGCCCATCGTGCACAGTTACCCTAAAGGCACACAGGCTTGGGCTTGGGCCCGTCATCGCTGCTTGTTTATTTTTAGGGGTTCAAGCACGAAGTGCTGAAACCCTATTGTAATTGTCCTGATTTTTATTATTTTTCTTCTGCCGTAAAATGCATCGTGCAGCCCAAAACGTAAGTGCTGGAGCCTTGAAACTTTGCCAGATGGTAGTACAAAAATTGAGGAGAGGTTATCAAATTATGACCCCGATTGGCCAATAGGTGGCGCTATAGTAAGCAAAAGTATGAAATTGCTAATAACTCCTAGACGGTTTGTCGTAGACTCAAGTGTCTTATATCACTGTAATCCTTGGCTCAAGACGGACAAAACGTATATCTCCGATTTAATTTCCGCCTGAGAATATTTTCCGCCATTTTGAATTTTGTCAAAAACCTACTTTTGCGAACTAGTCCTAGGTTTTTCGTCCGATCGGAACCAAACCAGTGCAGAAATGTTCTTTGGAGGCTGATCATCAATAATTATTGCAAAAATTTTAAAATTTCGATTCACGGTCGCTAGTGGGTACAAAATAAACGATGTGGGAGGAGCCTATTTTACTAAAATGGCTATAACTCGAGAAGTAAATGAGATATCTTCACCAAACTTGGTACACATGTGTATGAGTTCAATCTGAGGACGACGATTGAACTCTAGGTGGCGCTATAACATGGAAAAAACATGAAAATGGCTATAACCACCTGGCCATTAGTCCGATTGACTTGAAAATTGGTATGCAGTGTCTTGGTCGAAGGTGCCATGTATGTCTATGAGGACATTGGCGTATCTCAAAAAACATGGCCGCCATCAGCCAATGAAGTTGAGCACCTATTAGACAAGGTTAACGAAGGCCGATCGGAATGAAACTCGATGGGCATGTTCAACTCATGGCCCTAGAGGTCTGTAAGAATTTTGAAAGAAATCAGCCACTAGTTGGCGCTAACGAGTTGTATGGCTCTGTAATCACGTGGTGTTACACATATCGTCACAAAATGCATATCATTTGATAGATCTGCTCATGCTCAACAACTTTTCCTCTAGAACCACTAATGTCAATCAAACCGTTCATTAAATATTTACGAATATGTTAAAAACCTACTTTTGCAAACTAGTCCTAGGTTTTTCGCCCGATCGGAACCAGACCAGTCTAGGACAATTCTCTGGACACTCTAGATCAATAATTATCAAAAAAAAGTTGAACTTTTGCATTTGGATGGCTGTAATAGGGTCATTTAGAAAATGGGCGTGGCAAAATACACTAAAAAGCCTATAAATCCTAAATGAAAACTCAGAACTTCACAAAAATTGGTGAGCATATGTGACATAACATCATTAACAAGAATGCCAAATTTTATGGAGATCGGACCAAAGGTGGCGCTATAAATGTTAAAAAGCTTTAAAACCATATATTTCCTAAGGTACATTGCCTGTATTGGCTGTAAATGGTGTTTTCCGTCTATTATGTCAGTGGTTACATACTTTCTAAATAAAACTTAATAACTTTTGATGCTTTTGTGCTTAAAAACCTTAAAGGCCTTAATAGCTTGAACCCCGATAAATGCTGCTTGCAGCTTTAATTTATTTTTCTTATTGCTTTTCTTTTTTGGATTGTTTAGTTTGGGTCGCGTGGGGTTTTCCCCCTTGCGTGGCCATGGCAAACTCACGAGTTTGTGTTCTAAAGAATCTCACGCAGTGTCACGGTGTTAAAGTGGCGTCCGCGGTGAGTGTTGAAGATTGTTGTTTGGCAATGGGAGAAGTTGTTGGGCACGACAGTATTTTGTTGGCGTCTAAAATGAATAGTGCTGTTGTGGTTTTTTTTAAGTCGGTTGAAAAGGCAAACGAATTAGTGGTAAAGGGAATTGTTGTAAATAATCTCTTCCCACCTATTCTTCCGCTAGCAACACCCTCAAAAAAAGTAACATTGTTTAATATTCCACCTTTTGTTTCTGATGATACATTGGTTAAGATCTTGTCTCGCTATGGAAAGCTGGTTTCACTGATTAAGAAAATCCTCATTGGTACTGCTTCACCACTGTTAAAACATGTAGTTTCTTTTAGAAGATTTGCTTATATGATTTTGAAAGACAGCAAAGAACTTGACTTGAGTTTTAAAGCTACACTGTGTAATATTTAGGGCCCAAGCCCTGAAAGGTCGAAGGCCCTATTGTTTTCGGTAGGATTATTAGGGCCCGAGCACCGATGGTGTGAGGACCCTCTTGGAATTGCTCTGTTTATTATTATTATTATTAGGGCCCGAGCACCGATGGTGTGAGGACCCTCTTGGAATTGCTCTGTTTATTATTATTAGGGCCCGAGCACCGATGGTGTGAGAACCCTCTTGGAATTGCTCTGTTTATTATTAGGGCCCGAGCACCGATGGTGAGAGGACCCTATTGTTTTTGCTCCGTTTATTATTATTAGGGCCCGAGCACCGATGGTGAGAGGACCCTATTGTTTTTGCTCCGTTTATTCTTCTTCTTCTTCTTCTTCTTCTTCTTCTTCTTCTTCTTCTTCTTCTTCTCCAAAGTGAATCGCTTTTTAGAGGGCCTAAACATGCTCGAAAACTCATGAAACTTTGCACACGCTTCAGAAGTGGTGAAAATTTACGTGTGATATGGTTTTCAGAATTGGGGGGGGCAAATTCGGTAAATTATTGCCCCCACATTTTGCCCCGGCTCCTGGTTTCACGTACAGGTATGAAATTTGGTACATACATGTAATGACCCAATACCTACAGAAAAGTCTCTTGGAGCATAGCCCTAAACACAACAGGAAGTGAGCTATTTTGAACTTCCTCCTAGATTTTGGGCATTTTTCGTAATTTCCTGATGTTGTACTTTAACGAACTCCTCCTACAGATTTGATCTGATCCTCTTCAAATTTGGTGAGTGTAATCTTAAGGCCTTTGTGACGTTAAATTGCGAAGATCTAGAGTTTTCGTCGAAGGGTGTGCCCTCGGCGGCCTGACAAACGTTCACCCAATTTCGGCCTTCTGGTGATATATGCATGATCAGATAAGTTCAATATTAATGTTGAATGCAGTTCCGATGTTGCTAGGCAACCACAGACAGCCTGCAGTAACTCAGCCATACAATTTCCAATCTGTCCCAAACTTCACATGTTTGATAAGAGTCCTGTCCTGAACACATGACCATGCTCATATTTGGTTATAGCAATAGCGCCACCTGCTGGTAGCAGGAAGTGTGGCAAATACAAAACTTGCTCGAAAAATCATGAAACTTTGCACACGCCTCAGAAGTGGTGAAAATTTACGTGTGATATGGTTTTCAGAATTGGGGGGGGCAAATTCGGTAAATTATTGCCCCCACATTTTGCCCCGGCTCCTGGTTTCACGTACAGGTATGAAATTTGGTACATGCATGTATTGACCCAATACCTACAGAAAAGTCTCTTGGAGCATAGCCCTAAACACAACAGGAAGTGATCTATTTTGAACTTCCTCCTAGATTTTGGACATTTTTCGTAATTTCCTGATGTTGTACTTTAACGTACTCCTCCTACAGTTTTGATCTGATCCTCTTCAAATTTGGTGAGTGTAATCTTAAGGCATTTCCTAAAGGCGCCGGGTGGCGGTGGCAGGGGTGCGAGGGCCCTTTTCATTGCTGCTTGCAGCTTTAATTATTATTAGGGCCCGAGCACCGATGGTGAGAGGACCCTATTGTTTTTGCTCCGTTTATTATTATTATTCTTCCGCTTCTTCTTCTTCTCCAAAGTGAATCGCTTTTTAGAGGGCCTAAACATGCTCGAAAACTCATGAAACTTTGCACACGCTTCAGAAGTGGTGAAAATTTACGTGTGATATGGTTTTCAAAATTGGGTGGGGCAAATTCGGTAAATTATTGCCCCCACATTTTGCCCTGGCTCTACGTTTCACGCACAGGTATGAAATTTGGTACATACATGTAATGACCCAATACCTACAAAAAAGTCTCTTGGAGCATAGCCCTAAACACAACAGGAAGTGAGCTATTTTGAACTTCCTCCTAGATTTTAAGCATTTTTCGTAATTTCCTGATGTTGTACTTTAACGAACTCCTCCTACAGATTTGATCTGATCCTCTTCAAATTTGGTGAGTGTAATCTGAAGGCCTTTGCGACGTTAAATTGCGAAGATCTTGAGTTTTCGTCGAAGGGTGTGCCCTCGGCGGCCTGACAAACGTTCACCCAATTTCGGCCTTTTGGTGATATATGCATGATCAGATAAGTTCAATATTAATGTTGCTTGCAGTTCCGATGTTGCTAGGCAACCACAGACAGCCTGCAGTAACTCAGCCATACATTTTTCAATCTGCCCCAAACTTCATATGTTTGATAAGCGTTCTGTCCTGAACACATGACCATGCTCATTATGGTTATAGCAATAGCGCCACCTGCTGGTAGCAGGAAGTGTGGCAAATACAAAACGTGCTTGAAAAATCATGAAACTTTGCACACGCTTCAGAAGTGGTGAAAATTTACGTGTGATGTGGTTTTCAAAATTGGGTGGGGCAAAATGGCTTACTTATTGCCCCTATATTTTGCCCCGGCTCCTGGTTTCACGTACAGGTATGAAATTTGGTACATACATCTAAAGACCCAATACCTACAAAAAAGTGTCTTGGCGCGTAGCCCTAAACACAACAGGAAGTCAGCTATTTTGAACTTCCTCTCAGATTTTGGGCAGTTTTTGCCATTTCCTGATGTTGTACTTTAACAAACTCCTCCTACAGTTTTGATCTGATCCTCTTCAAATTTGGTGAGTGTAATCTTAAGGCATTTCCTAAAGGCGCCGGGTGGCGGTGGCAGGGGTGCGAGGGCCCTTTTCATCGCTGCTTGCAGCTTTAATTAGGGCCCGAGCACCGATGGTGAGAGGACCCTATTGTTTTTGCTCCGTTTATTATTCTTCTTCTTCTTCTTCTCCAAAGTGAATCGCTTTTTAGAGGGCCTAAACATGCTCGAAAACTCATGAAACTTTGCACACGCTTCAGAAGTGGTGAAAATTTACGTGTGATATGGTTTTCAGAATTGGGGGGGGCAAATTCGGTAAATTATTGCCCCCACATTTTGCCCCGGCTTCTGGTTTCACGTACAGGTATGAAATTTGGTACATACATGTAATGACCCAATACCTACAGAAAAGTCTCTTGGAGCATAGCCCTAAACACAACAGGAAGTGAGCTATTTTGAACTTCCTCCTAGATTTTGGGCATTTTTCGTAATTTCCTGATGTTGTACTTTAACGAACTCCTCCTACAGATTTGATCTGATTCCCTTCAAATTTGGTGAGTGTAATCTTAAGGCCTTTGTGACGTTAAATTGCGAAGATCTAGAGTTTTCGTCGAAGGGTGTGCCCTCGGCGGCCTGACAAACGTTCACCCAATTTCGGCCTTCTGGTGATATATGCATGATCAGATAAGTTCAATATTAATGTTGAATGCAGTTCCGATGTTGCTAGGCAACCACAGACAGCCTGCAGTAACTCAGCCATACAATTTCCAATCTGTCCCAAACTTCACATGTTTGATAAGAGTCCTGTCCTGAACACATGACCATGCTCATATTTGGTTATAGCAATAGCGCCACCTGCTGGTAGCAGGAAGTGTGGCAAATACAAAACATGCTCGAAAAATCATGAAACTTTGCACACGCCTCAGAAGTGGTGAAAATTTACGTGTGATATGGTTTTCAGAATTGGGGGGGGGGGGGCAAATTCGGTAAATTATTGCCCCCACATTTTGCCCCGGCTCCTGGTTTCACGTACAGGTATGAAATTTGGTACATGCATGTATTGACCCAATACCTACAGAAAAGTCTCTTGGAGCATAGCCCTAAACACAACAGGAAGTGATCTATTTTGAACTTCCTCCTAGATTTTGGACATTTTTCGTAATTTCCTGATGTTGTACTTTAACATACTCCTCCTACAGTTTTGATCTGATTCTCTTCAAATTTGGTGAGTGTAATCTTAAGGCATTTCCTAAAGGCGCCGGGTGGCGGTGGCAGGGGTGCGAGGGCCCTTTCATCGCTGCTTGCAGCTTTAATTATTATTCTTCTCCAAAGTGAATCGCTTTTTAGAGGGCCTAAACATGCTCGAAAACTCATGAAACTTTGCACACGCTTCAGAAGTGGTGAAAATTTACGTGTGATATGGTTTTCAAAATTGGGTGGGGCAAATTCGGTAAATTATTGCCCCCACATTTTGCCCCGGCTCCTGGTTTCACTTACAGGTATGAAATTTGGTACATACATGTAATGACCCAATACCTACAAAAAAGTCTCTTGGAGCATAGCCCTAAACACAACAGGAAGTGAGCTATTTTGAACTTCCTCCTAGATTTTGGGCATTTTTCGTAATTTCCTGATGTTGTACTTTAACGAACTCCTCCTACAGTTTTGATCTGATCCTCTTCAAATTTGGTGAGTGTAATCTGAAGGCCTTTGCGACGTTAAATTGCGAAGATCTTGAGTTTTCGTCGAAGGGTGTGCCCTCGGCGGCCTGACAAACGTTCACCCAATTTCGGCCTTTTGGTGATATATGCATGATCAGATAAGTTCAATATTAATGTTGCTTGCAGTTCCGATGTTGCTAGGCAACCACAGACAGCCTGCAGTAACTTAGGCATACAATTTTCAATCTGCCCCAAACTTCACATGTTTGATAAGAGTCCTGTCCTGAACACATGACCATGCTCATTATGGTTATAGCAATAGCGCCACCTGCTGGTAGCAGGAAGTGTGGCAAATACAAAACGTGCTCGAAAAATCATGAAACTTTGCACACGCTTCAGAAGTGGTGAAAATTTACGTGTGATGTGGTTTTCAAAATTGGGTGGGGCAAAATGGCTTACTTATTGCCCCTACATTTTGCCCCGGCTCGATGTTTCACGTACAGGTATGAAATTTGGTACATACATGTAAAGACCCAATACCTACAAAAAAGTCTCTTGGAGCGTAGCCCTAAACACAACAGGAAGTGAGCTATTTTGAACTTCCTCTCAGATTTTGGGCAGTTTTTGCCATTTCCTGATGTTGTACTTTAACAAACTCCTCCTACAGTTTTGATCTGATCCTCTTCAAATTTGGTGAGTGTAATCTTAAGGCATTTCCTAAAGGCGCCGGGTGGCGGTGGCAGGGGTGCGAGGGCCCTTTCATCGCTGCTTGTAGCTTTAATTAGGGCCCGAGCACCGATGGTGTGAGGACCCTCTTGGAATTGCTCTGTTTATTAGGGCCCGAGCACCGATGGTGTGAGGACCCTCTTGGAATTGCTCTGTTTATTAGGGCCCGAGCACCGATGGTGTGAGGACCCTCTTGGAATTGCTCTGTTTATTATTATTATTATTATTATTAGGGCCCGAGCACCGATGGTGTGAGGACCCTCTTGGAATTGCTCTGTTTATTATTATTATTATTAGGGCCCGAGCACCGATGGTGTGAGGACCCTCTTGGAATTGCTCTGTTTATTAGGGCCCGAGCACCGATGGTGTGAGGACCCTCTTGGAATTGCTCTGTTTATTAGGGCCCGAGCACCGATGGTGTGAGGACCCTCTTGGAATTGCTCTGTTTATTATTATTAGGGCCCGAGCACCGATGGTGTGAGGACCCTCTTGGAATTGCTCTGTTTATTAGGGCCCGAGCACCGATGGTGTGAGGACCCTCTTGGAATTGCTCTGTTTATTATTATTATTATTATTCTTCTCCGCATTTAATTGCATTTTTGAGGGCCTAAACATGCTCGAAAACTCACAAAACTTTGCACACGCATCAGAACTGGCGAAAATTTACATCTGATATAGGTTTCAGAATTGGACGGGGCAAAATGGCTCGATAGCGCCACCTATAAAATTTCAACGGAGTGCGCCTCCCGCAACGTTCCACGTACGTGCACGAAATTCGGTACATACATGTAATGACCTAATACCTACAAAAAAGTCTCTTGGAGCATAGCCCTAAACACAACAGGAAGTCAGCCATTTTGAACTTCCTCTCAGATTTTTGTGCAGTTTTTGCCATTTTCAGGCCTCGTACTTTAACGAACTCCTCCTACAGTTTTAATCTGATCATCTTCAAATTTGGTGAGTGTAATCTTAAGGCCTTTGCGACGTTAAATTGCGAAGATCTTGAGTTTTCGTCAAAGGGCGGGTCCTCGGCGGCCTGATAAATTTCGATGTTTCGCCATGAAACAGGAAGTTGCTGTAACTCAGGCATGGAATGTCCAATCTGCCCCAAACTTCACACGTTTGATAAGAGTTCTGTCCTGAACACATGACCATGCTCATATTCAGTTATAGTCATAGCGCCACCTGCTGGCAACAGGAAGTGACATGTTTAACACTGTTATGGACTCCTAATAACATATAAAAAAGTGCCAGCAAGTGCTAAACATGCTAACAACATACTAGAAGCATGCTAAAACATGCTAGCAAACTCTTAGCTAAGTGCTAAAGCATGCTATTATTGCAATTAAATAGGAATTTGCTGTAACTCAGGCATGGAATGTCCAATCTGCCCCAAACTTCACACTTTTGATAAGCGTTCTGTACTGAACACATCTACATGAGAATATTCAGTTATAGTAATAGCGCCACCTACTGGTAACAGGAAGTGTCATGTTTAACACGTTGATGCCATTCTAGCAACATGTTAAAAATGCCATTGACTTCTAAACATGCTAGAAACATGTTAAAACATGCTAGCAATACTTAGCTAAGTGCTAAAGCATGCTAATTCAATGAAACAGGATGTTGTTGTTACTCAAGAAGGCAATGTCCAATCTGCGCCAAACTTCACACTTTTAATAAACGTTCTATCCTGAACACATGACCATGCTCATATTCAGTTACAGTCATAGTGCCACCTGCTGGCAACAGGAAGTGACATGTTAAACACTGTTGTGGACATATAAAAACATATAAAAAAGTGCCAGCAAGTGCTAAACATGCTAACAACATACTAGAAACATGCTAAAACATGCTAGCAAACACTTAGCTAAGTGCTAAAGCATGCAAATGCTGCAATTAAATAGGAATTTGCTGTAACACAGGCATGGAATGTCCAATCTGCCCCAAATTTCACACGTTTGATAAGAGTCATGGCCTGAACACATCTACATGAGAATATTCAGTTATAGTAATAGCGCCACCTGCTGTCAACAGGAAGTGACATGTTTAACACTGTTGTGGTCTCCTAATAACATATAAAAAAGAGCCAGCAAGTGCTAAACAGGTTAGCAACATACTAGAAACATGCTAGCAAACACTTAGTTAAGTGCTAAAGCATGCTATTACTGCAATTAAATAGGAATTTGCTGTAACTCAGGCATGGAATGTCCAATCTGCCCTAAACTTCACACGTTTGATAAGAATCATGGCCTGAACACATGTCTATGCTCAAATTCAGTTATAGTAATAGCGCCACCTACTGGCAACAGGAAGTGACATGTTTAACACGTTGATGCCGTTCTAGCAACATGTTAAAAATGCCATTGAGTTCTAAACATGCTAGAAACATATTAAAACATGCTAGCAATACTTAGCTAAGTGCTAAAGCATGCTAATTCAATGAAACAGGACTTTGTTGTTACTCAAGAAGGCAATGTACAATCTACCCCAAACTTCACATGTTTGATAAGAGTTATCTCTTGAACACATGTCCATGCTCATATTTAGTTATAGTCATAGCGCCACCTGCTGGCAACAGGAAGTGACGTTTAACACTGTTCTTGACTCCTAATAACATATAAAAAAATGCCAGTAGATGCTAAACATCCTACCAACATACTAGAGACATAATAAAACATACTAGCAAACACTTAGCTAAGTGCTAAAGAATGATATTACTGCAATTAAATATGAATTTGCTGTAACTCAGGCATGGAATGTCCAATCTGCCCCAAACTTCACACTTTTGATAAGCGTTCTGTCCTGAACACATGACCATGCTTATATTCAGTTACAGTAATAGCGCCACCTGCTGGCAACAGGAAGTGACATGTTTAACACTGTTATGGACTCCTAATAACATATAAAAAAGTGCCAGCAAGTGTTAAACATGCTAACAACATACTAGAAACATGCTAAAACATGCTAGCAAACTCTTAGCTAAGTGCTAAAGCATGCTATTATTGCAATTAAATAGGAATTTGCTGTAACTCAGGCATGGAATGTCCAATCTGCCCCAAACTTCACACTTTTGATAAGAGTCATGGCCTGAACACATCTACATGAGAATGTTCAGTTATAGTAATAGCGCCACCTACTGGCAACAGGAAGTGACATGTTTAACACGTTGATGCCGTTCTAGCAACATGTTAAAAATGCCATTGAGTTCTAAACATGCTAGAAACATATTAAAACATGCTAGTAATGCTTAGCTAAGTGCTAAAGAATGCTAATTCAATGAAACATGACTTTGTTGTTACTCAAGAAGGCAATGTCCAATTTGCACCAAACTTCACAAGTTTGATAAGAGTTCTGTCCTGAACACACATCCATGCTCATATTCAGTTATAGTCATAACGCCACCTACTGGCAACAGAAACTGACATGGTTAACACAGTAATGCAGTACTAACCACATAATTATTGTGTACTAAGCATGCTAGAAACAGACTAAACATGCTAGCAACACTTAGCTGAGTCATGAAGCATGCTATTATCACCATTATACAAAACATTTTGTAACTGACTTTGACATACTCTTACTATATATACCTCCTTAAATGTACATTTCCCAACCATGCTCTGTCTTCCTAAAGCCACCGAGTGTTGATGGCACGGGTGCGAGGGCCCTTTCATCGCTGCTTGCAGCTTTAATTAGGGCCCGAGCACCGATGGTGTGAGGACCCTCTTGGAATTGCTCTGTTTATTATTATTATTATTATTCTTCTCCGCATTGAATTGCATTTTTGAGGGCCTAAACATGCGCGAAAACTCACGAAACTTTGCACACGCGTCAGAACTGGCGAAAATTTACATCTGATATAGGTTTCAGAATTGGACGGGGCAAAATGGCTCGATAGCGCCACCTATAAAAGTTCAACGGAGTGCGCCTCCTGCAACGTTCCACGTACGTGCACGAAATTCGGTACATACGTGTAATGACCTAATACCTACAAAAAAGTCTCTTGGAGCATAGCCCTAAACACAACAGGAAGTCAGCCATTTTGAACTTCCTCTCAGATTTTTGTGCAGTTTTTGCCATTTTCAGGCCTCGTACTTTAACGAACTCCTCCTACAGTTTTAATCTGATCATCTTCAAATTTGGTGAGTGTAATCTTAAGGCCTTTGCGACGTTAAATTGCGAAGATCTTGAGTTTTCGTCGAAGGGCGGGTCCTCGGCGGCCTTACAAATTTCGATGTTTCGCCATGAAACAGGAAGTTGCTGTAACTCAGGCATGGAATGTCCAATCTCCCCCAAACTTCACACGTTTGATAAGAGTTCTGTCCTGAACACATGGCCATGCTCATATTCAGTTATAGTCATAGCGCCACCTGCTGGCAACAGGAAGTGACATGTTTAACACTGTTATGGACTCCTAATAACATATAAAAAAGTGCCAGCAAGTGCGAAACATGCTAACAACATACTAGAAGCATGCTAAAACATGCTAGCAAACTCTTAGCTAAGTGCTAAAGCATGCTATTATTGCAATTAAATAGGAATTTGCTGTAACTCAGGCATGGAATGTCCAATCTGCCCCAAACTTCACACTTTTGATAAGCGTTCTGTCCTGAACACATCTACATGATAATATTCAGTTATAGTAATAGCGCCACCTACTGGCAACAGGAAGTGTCATGTTTAACACGTTGATGCCATTCTAGCAACATGTTAAAAATGCCATTGAGGTCTAAACATGCTAGAAACATGTTAAAACATGCTAGCAATACTTAGCTAAGTGCTAAAGCATGCTAATTCAATGAAACAGGATGTTGTTGTTACTCAAGAAGGCAATGTCCAATATGCGCCAAACTTCACACTTTTAATAAACGTTCTGTCCTGAACACATGACCATGCTCATATTCAGTTACAGTCATAGTGCCACCTGCTGGCAACAGGAAGTGACATGTTAAACACTGTTGTGGACATATAAAAACATATAAAAAAAGTGCCAGCAAGTGCTAAACATGCTAACAACATACTAGAAACATGCTAAAACATGCTAGCAAACACTTAGCTAAGTGCTAAAGCATGCTATTGCTGCAATTAAATAGGAATTTGCTGTAACACAGGCATGGAATGTCCAATCTGCCCCAAACTTCACACGTTTGATAAGAGTCATGGCCTGAACACATCTACATGAGAATATTCAGTTATAGTAATAGCGCCACCTGCTGTCAACAGGAAGTGACATGTTTAACACTGTTGTGGTCTCCTAATAACATATATAAAAGAGCCAGCAAGTGCTAAACAGGTTAGCAACATACTAGAAACATGCTAGCAAACACTTAGCTAAGTGATAAAGCATGCTATTACTGCAATTAAATAGGAATTTGCTGTAACTCAGGCATGGAACGTCCAATCTGCCCCAAACTTCACATGTTTGATAAGAATCATGGCCTGAACGCATGCCTATGCTCAAATTCAGTTATAGTAATAGCGCCACCTACTGGCAACAGGAAGTGACATGTTTAACACGTTGATGCCGTTCTAGCAACATGTTAAAAATGCCATTGAGTTCTAAACATGCTAGAAACATATTAAAACATGCTAGCAATACTTAGCTAAGTGCTAAAGCATGCTAATTCAATGAAACAGGACTTTGTTGTTACTCAAGAAGGCAATGTACAATCTACCCCAAACGTCACACGTTTGATAAGAGTTATCTCTTGAACACATGTCCATGCTCATATTTAGTTATAGTCATAGCGCCACCTGCTGGCAACAGGAAGTGACGTTTAACACTGTTCTTGACTCCTAATAACATATAAAAAAATGCCAGTAGGTGCTAAACATCCTACCAACATACTAGAGACATGCTAAAACATAATAGCAAACACTTAGCTAAGTGCTAAAGAATGATATTACTGCAATTAAATATGAATTTGCTGTAACTCAGGCATGGAATGTCCAATCTGCCCCAAACTTCACACTTTTGATAAGCGTTCTGTCCTGAACACATGACCATGCTTATATTCAGTTACAGTCATAGCGCCACCTGCTGGCAACAGGAAGTGACATGTTTAACACTGTTGTGGACTCCTAATAACATATAAAAAAGTGCCAGCAAGTGTTAAACATGCTAACAACATACTAGAAACATGCTAAAACATGCTAGCAAACTCTTAGCCAAGTGCTAAAGCATGCTATTATTGCAATTAAATAGGAATTTGCTGTAACTCAGGCATGGAATGTCCAATCTGCCCCAAACTTCACACTTTTGATAAGAGTCATGGCCTGAACACATCTACATGAGAATGTTCAGTTATAGTAATAGCGCCACCAACTGGCAACAGGAAGTGACATGTTTAACACGTTGATGCCGTTCTAGCAACATGTTAAAACATGCTAACAATGCTTAGCTAAGTTCTAAAGAATGCTAATTCAATGAAACATGACTTTGTTGTTACTCAAGAAGGCAATGTCCAATTTGCACCAAACTTCACATGTTTGATAAGAGTTCTGTCCTGAACACACATCCATGCTCATATTCAGTTATAGTCATAACGCCACCTACTGGCAACAGAAACTGACATGGTTAACACAGTAATGCAGTACTAACCACATAATTATTGTGTACTAAGCATGCTAGAAACAGACTGAACATGCTAGCAACACTTAGCTGAGTCATGAAGCATGCTATTATCACCATTATACAAAACATTTTGTAACTGACTTTGACATACTCTTACTATATATACCTCCTTAAATGTACATTTCCCAACCATGCTCTGCCTTCCTAAAGCCACCGAGTGTTGATGGCACGGGTGCGAGGGCCCTTTCATCGCTGCTTGCAGCTTTAATTATTATTATTATTATTCTTCTCCGCATTGAATTGCATTTTTGAGGGCCTAAACATGCTCGAAAACTCACGAAACTTTGCACACGCGTCAGAACTGGCGAAAATTTACATCTGATATAGGTTTCAGAATTGGACGGGGCAAAATGGCTCGATAGCGCCACCTATAAAAGTTCAACGGAGTGCGCCTCCCGCAACATTCCACGTACGTGCACGAAATTCGGTACATACATGTAATGACCTAATACCTACAAAAAAGTCTCTTGGAGCATAGCCCTAAACACAACAGGAAGTCAGCCATTTTGAACTTCCTCTCAGATTTTTGTGCAGTTTTTGCCATTTTCAGGCCTCGTACTTTAACGAACTCCTCCTACAGTTTTAATCTGATCATCTTCGAATTTGGTGAGTGTAATCTTAAGGCCTTTGCGACGTTAAATTGCGAAGATCTTGAGTTTTCGTCGAAGGGCGGGTCCTCGGCGGCCTTACAAATTTCGATGTTTCGCCATGAAACAGGAAGTTGCTGTAACTCAGGCATGGAATGTCCAATCTGCCCCAAACTTCACACGTTTGATAAGAGTTCTGCCCTGAACACATGACCATGCTCATATTCAGTTATAGTCATAGCGCCACCTGCTGGCAACAGGAAGTGACATGTTTAACACTGTTATGGACTCCTAATAACATATAAAAAAGTGCCAGCAAGTGCTAAACATGCTAACAACATACTAGAAGCATGCTAAAACATGCTAGCAAACACTTAGCTAAGTGCTAAAGCATGCTATTATTGCAATTAAATAGGAATTTGCTGTAACTCAGGCATGGAATGTCCAATCTGCCCCAAACTTCACACTTTTGATAAGCGTTCTGTCCTGAACACATCTACATGAGAATATTCAGTTATAGTAATAGCGCCACCTACTGGCAACAGGAAGTGTCATGTTTAACACGTTGATGCCATTCTAGCAACATGTTAAAAATGCCATTGAGGTCTAAACATGCTAGAAACATGTTAAAACATGCTAGCTAATGTTAAAACATGCTAGCAATACTTAGCTAAGTGGTAAAGCATGCTAATTCAATGAAACAGGATGTTGTTGTTACTCAAGAAGGCAATGTCCAATCTGCGCCAAACTTCACACTTTTAATAAACGTTCTGTCCTGAACACATGACCATGCTCATATTCAGTTACAGTCATAGTGCCACCTGCTGGCAACAGGAAGTGACATGTTAAACACTGTTGTGGACATATAAAAACATAAAAAAGTGCCAGCAAGTGCTAAACATGCTAACAACATACTAGAAACATGCTAAAACATGCTAGCAAACTCTTAGCTAAGTGCTAAAGCAGGCTATTGCTGCAATTAAATAGGAATTTGCTGTAACACAGGCATGGAATGTCCAATCTGCCCCAAACTTCACACGTTTGATAAGAGTCATGGCCTGAACACATCTACATGAGAATATTCAGTTATAGTAATAGCGCCACCTGCTGTCAACAGGAAATGACATGTTTAACACTGTTGTGGTCTCCTAATAACATATAAAAAAGAGCCAGCAAGTGCTAAACAGGTTAGCAACATACTAGAAACATGCTAGCAAACACTTAGCTAAGTGCTAAAGCATGCTATTACTGCAATTAAATAGGAATTTGCTGTAACTCAGGCATGGAATGTCCAATCTGCCCCAAACTTCACACGTTTGATAAGAATCATGGCCTGAACACATGTCTATGCTCAAATTCAGTTATAGTTATAGCGCCACCTACTGGCAACAGGAAGTGACATGTTTAACACGTTGATGCCGTTCTAGCAACATGTTAAAAATGCCATTGAGTTCTAAACATGCTAGAAACATGTTAAAACATGCTAGCAATACTTAGCTAAGTGCTAAAGCATGCTAATTCAATGAAACAGGACTTTGTTGTTACTCAAGAAGGCAATGTACAATCTACCCCAAACTTCACACGTTTGATAAGAGTTATCTCTTGAACACATGTCCATGCTCATATTTAGTTATAGTCATAGCGCCACCTGCTGGCAACAGGAAGTGACGTTTAACATTGTTCTTGACTCCTAATAACATATAAAAAAAATGCCAGTAGGTGCTAAACATCCTACCAACATACTAGAGACATGCTAAAACATACTAGCAAACACTTAGCTAAGTGCTAAAGAATGATATTACTGTAATTAAATATGAATTTGCTGTAACTCAGGCATGGGATGTCCAATCTGCCCCAAACTTCACACTTTTGATAAGCATTCTGTCCTGAACACATGACCATGCTTATATTCAGTTACAGTCATAGCGCCACCTGCTGGCAACAGGAAGTGACATGTTTAACACTGTTATGGACTCCTAATAACATATAAAAAAGTGCCAGCAAGTGTTAAACATGCTAACAACATACTAAAAACATGCTCAAACATGCTAGCAAACTCTTAGCTAAGTGCTAAAGCATGCTATTATTGTAATTAAATAGGAATTTGCTGTAACTCAGGCATGGAATGTCCAATCTGCCCCAAACTTCACACTTTTGATAAGAGTCATGGCCTGAACACATCTACAAGAGAATGTTCAGTTATAGTAATAGTGCCACCTACTGGCAACAGGAAGTGACATGTTTAACACTTTTATGCCGTTCTAGCAACATGTTAAAAATGCCATTGAGTTCTAAACATGCTAGAAACATGTTAAAACATGCTAACAATGCTTAGCTAAGTGCTAAAGAATGTTAATTCAATGAAACATGACTTTGTTGTTACTCAAGAAGGCAATGTCCAATTTGCACCAAACTTCACACGTTTGATAAGAGTTCTGTCCTGAACACACATCCATGCTCATATTCAGTTATAGCCATAACGCCACCTACTGGCAACAGAAACTGACATGGTTAACACCGTAATGCAGTACTAACCACATAATTATTGTGTACTAAGCATGCTAGAAACAGACTAAACATGCTAGCAACACTTAGCTGAGTCATGAAGCATGCTATTATCACCATTATACAAAACATTTTGTAACTGACTTTGACATACTCTTACTATATATACCTCCTTAAATGTACATTTCCCAACCATGCTCTGTCTTCCTAAAGCCACCGAGTGTTGATGGCACGGGTGCGAGGGCCCTTTCATCGCTGCTTGCAGCTTTAATTATTATTATTATTATTATTCTTCTTCTCCGCATTGAATTGCATTTTTGAGGGCCTAAACATGCGCGAAAACTCACGAAACTTTGCACACGCGTCAGAACTGGCGAAAATTTACATCTGATATAGGTTTCAGAATTGGACGGGGCAAAACGGCTCGATAGCGCCACCTATAAAAGTTCAACGGAGTGCGCCTCCCGCAACGTTCCACGTACGTGCACGAAATTCGGTACATACATGTAATGACCTAATACCTACAAAAAAGTCTCTTGGAGCATAGCCCTAAACACAACAGGAAGTCAGCCATTTTGAACTTCCTCTCAGATTTTTGTGCAGTTTTTGCTATTTTCAGGCCTCGTACTTTAACGAACTCCTCCTACAGTTTTAATCTGATCATCTTCAAATTTGGTGAGTGTAATCTTAAGGCCTTTGCGACGTTAAATTGCGAAGATCTTGAGTTTTCGTCAAAGGGCGGGTCCTCGGCGACCTGACAAATTTCGATGTTTCGCCATGAAACAGGAAGTTGCTGTAACTCAGGCATGGAATGTCCAATCTGCCCCAAACTTCACACTTTTGATAAGCGTTCTGTCCTGAACACATGACCATGCTCATATTCAGTTACAGTCATAGCGCCACCTGCTGGCAACAGGAAGTGACATGTTTAACACTGTTATGGACTCCTAATAACATATAAAAAAGTGCCAGCAAGTGCTAAACATGCTAACAACATACTAGAAGCATGCTAAAACATGCTAGCAAACTCTTAGCTAAGTGCTAAAGCATGCTATTATTGCAATTAAATAGGAATTTGCTGTAACTCAGGCATGGAATGTCCAATCTGCCCCAAACTTCACACTTTTGATAAGCGTTCTGTCCTGAACACATCTACATGAGAACATTCAGTTATAGTAATAGCGCCACCTACTGGTAACAGGAAGTGTCATGTTTAACACGTTGATGCCATTCTAGCAACATGTTAAAAATGCCATTGACTTCTAAACATGCTAGAAACATGTTAAAACATGCTAGCAATACTTAGCTAAGTGCTAAAGCATGCTAATTCAATGAAACAGGATGTTGTTGTTACTCAAGAAGGCAATGTCCAATATGCGCCAAACTTCACACTTTTAATAAACGTTCTGTCCTGAACACATGACCATGCTCATATTCAGTTACAGTCATAGTGCCACCTGCTGGCAACAGGAAGTGACATGTTAAACACTGTTGTGGACATATAAAAACATATAAAAAAAGTGCCAGCAAGTGCTAAACATGCTTACAACATACTAGAAACATGCTAAAACATGCTAGCAAACACTTAGCTAAGTGCTAAAGCATGCTATTGCTGCAATTAAATAGGAATTTGCTGTAACACAGGCATGGAATGTCCAATCTGCCCCAAACTTCACACGTTTGATAAGAGTCATGGCCTGAACACATCTACATGAGAATATTCAGTTATAGTAATAGCGCCACCTGCTGTCAACAGGAAGTGACATGTTTAACACTGTTGTGGTCTCCTAATAACATATATAAAAGAGCCAGCAAGTGCTAAACAGGTTAGCAACATACTAGAAACATGCTAGCAAACACTTAGCTAAGTGATAAAGCATGCTATTACTGCAATTAAATAGGAATTTGCTGTAACTCAGGCATGGAACGTCCAATCTGCCCCAAACTTCACATGTTTGATAAGAATCATGGCCTGAACGCATGCCTATGCTCAAATTCAGTTATAGTAATAGCGCCACCTACTGGCAACAGGAAGTGACATGTTTAACACGTTGATGCCGTTCTAGCAACATGTTAAAAATGCCATTGAGTTCTAAACATGCTAGAAACATATTAAAACATGCTAGCAATACTTAGCTAAGTGCTAAAGCATGCTAATTCAATGAAACAGGACTTTGTTGTTACTCAAGAAGGCAATGTACAATCTACCCCAAACGTCACACGTTTGATAAGAGTTATCTCTTGAACACATGTCCATGCTCATATTTAGTTATAGTCATAGCGCCACCTGCTGGCAACAGGAAGTGACGTTTAACACTGTTCTTGACTCCTAATAACATATAAAAAAATGCCAGTAGGTGCTAAACATCCTACCAACATACTAGAGACATGCTAAAACATAATAGCAAACACTTAGCTAAGTGCTAAAGAATGATATTACTGCAATTAAATATGAATTTGCTGTAACTCAGGCATGGAATGTCCAATCTGCCCCAAACTTCACACTTTTGATAAGCGTTCTGTCCTGAACACATGACCATGCTTATATTCAGTTACAGTCATAGCGCCACCTGCTGGCAACAGGAAGTGACATGTTTAACACTGTTGTGGACTCCTAATAACATATAAAAAAGTGCCAGCAAGTGTTAAACATGCTAACAACATACTAGAAACATGCTAAAACATGCTAGCAAACTCTTAGCCAAGTGCTAAAGCATGCTATTATTGCAATTAAATAGGAATTTGCTGTAACTCAGGCATGGAATGTCCAATCTGCCCCAAACTTCACACTTTTGATAAGAGTCATGGCCTGAACACATCTACATGAGAATGTTCAGTTATAGTAATAGCGCCACCAACTGGCAACAGGAAGTGACATGTTTAACACGTTGATGCCGTTCTAGCAACATGTTAAAACATGCTAACAATGCTTAGCTAAGTTCTAAAGAATGCTAATTCAATGAAACATGACTTTGTTGTTACTCAAGAAGGCAATGTCCAATTTGCACCAAACTTCACATGTTTGATAAGAGTTCTGTCCTGAACACACATCCATGCTCATATTCAGTTATAGTCATAACGCCACCTACTGGCAACAGAAACTGACATGGTTAACACAGTAATGCAGTACTAACCACATAATTATTGTGTACTAAGCATGCTAGAAACAGACTGAACATGCTAGCAACACTTAGCTGAGTCATGAAGCATGCTATTATCACCATTATACAAAACATTTTGTAACTGACTTTGACATACTCTTACTATATATACCTCCTTAAATGTACATTTCCCAACCATGCTCTGCCTTCCTAAAGCCACCGAGTGTTGATGGCACGGGTGCGAGGGCCCTTTCATCGCTGCTTGCAGCTTTAATTAGGGCCCGAGCACCGATGGTGTGAGGACCCTCTTGGAATTGCTCTGTTTATTATTATTAGGGCCCGAGCACCGATGGTGTGAGGACCCTCTTGGAATTGCTCTGTTTATTATTATTATTATTATTCTTCTTCTTCTTCTCCGCATTTAATTGCATTTTTGAGGGCCTAAACATGCTCGAAAACTCACGAAACTTTGCACACGCGTCAGAACTGGCGAAAATTTACATCTGATATAGGTTTCAGAATTGGACGGGGCAAAATGGCTCGATAGCGCCACCTATAAAAGTTCAACGGAGTGCGCCTCCCGCAACGTTCCACGTACGTGCACGAAATTCGGTACATACATGTAATGACCTAATACCTACAAAAAAGTCTCTTGGAGCATAGCCCTAAACACAACAGGAAGTCAGCCATTTTGAACTTCCTCTCAGATTTTTGTGCAGTTTTTGCCATTTTCAGGCCTCGTACTTTAACGAACTCCTCCTACAGTTTTAATCTGATCATCTTCAAATTTGGTGAGTGTAATCTTAAGGCCTTTGCGACGTTAAATTGCGAAGATCTTGAGTTTTCGTCAAAGGGCGGGTCCTCGGCGGCCTGACAAATTTCGATGTTTCGCCATGAAACAGGAAGTTGCTGTAACTCAGGCATGGAATGTCCAATCTGCCCCAAACTTCACACTTTTGATAAGCGTTCTGTCCTGAACACATGACCATGCTCATATTCAGTTACAGTCATAGCGCCACCTGCTGGCAACAGGAAGTGACATGTTTAACACTGATATGGACTCCTAATAACATATAAAAAAGTGCCAGCAAGTGCTAAACATGCTAACAACATAATAGAAGCATGCTAAAACATGCTAGCAAACTCTTAGCTAAGTGCTAAAGCATGCTATTATTGCAATTAAATAGGAATTTGCTGTAACTCAGGCATGGAATGTCCAATCTGCCCCAAACTTCACACTTTTGATAAGCGTTCTGTCCTGAACACATCTACATGAGAAAATTCAGTTATAGTAATAGCGCCACCTACTGGTAACAGGAAGTGACATGTTTAACACTCTTGTGGTCTCCTAATAACATATAAAAAAGAGCCAACAAGTGCTAAACAGGTTAGCAACATACTAGAAACATGCTAGCAAACACTTAGCTAAGTGCTAAAGCATGCTATTACTGCAATTAAATAGGAATTTGCTGTAACTCAGGCATGTAATGTCCAATCTGCCCCAAACTTCACACATTTGATAAGAATCATGGCCTGAACACATGTCTATGCTCAAATTCAGTTATAGTAATAGCACCACCTACTGGCAACAGGAAGTGACATGTTTAACACTTTGATGCCGTTCTAGCAACATGTTAAAAATGCCATTGAGTTCTATACATGCTAGAAACATGTTAAAACATGCTAGCAGTACTTAGCTAAGTGCTAAACCATGCTAATTCAATGAAACAGGACTTTGTTGTTACTCAAGAAGGCAATGTACAATCTACCCCAAACTTCACACGTTTGATAAGAGTTATCTCTTGAACACATGTCCATGCTCATATTTAGTTATAGTCATAGCGCCACCTGCTGGCAACAGGAAGTGACGTTTAACACTGTTCTTGACTCCTAATAACATATAAAAAAATGCAAGTAGGTGCTAAACATCCTACCAACATACTAGAGACTTGCTAAAACATACTAGCAAACACTTAGCTAAGTGCTAAAGAATGATATTACTGCAATTAAATATGAATTTGCTGTAACTCAGGCAAGGAATGTCCAATCTGCCCCAAACTTCACACTTTTGATAAGCGTTCTGTCCTGAACACATGATCATGCTTACAGTCATAGCGCCACCTGCTGGCAGCAGGAAGTGACATGTTTAACACTGTTATGGACTCCTAATAACATATAAAAAAGTGCCAGCAAGTGCTAAACATGCTAACAACATACTAGAAACATGCTAAAATATGCTAGCAAACTCTTAGCTAAGTGCTAAAGCATGCTATTATTGCAATTAAATAGGAATTTGCTGTAATTCAGGCATGGAATGTCCAATCTGCCCCAAACTTCACACATTTGATAAGAATCATGGCCTGAACACATGTCTATGCTCAAATTCAGTTATAGTAATAGCGCCACCTACTGGCAACAGGAAGTGACATGTTTAACACTTTTATGCCGTTCTAGCAACATGTTAAAAATGCCATTGAGTTCTAAACATGCTAGAAACATGTTAAAACATGCTAACAATGCTTAGCTAAGTGCTAAAGAATGTTAATTCAATGAAACATGACTTTGTTGTTACTCAAGAAGGCAATGTCCAATTTGCACCAAACTTCACACGTTTGATAAGAGTTCTGTCCTGAACACACATCCATGCTCATATTCAGTTATAGCCATAACGCCACCTACTGGCAACAGAAACTGACATGGTTAACACCGTAATGCAGTACTAACCACATAATTATTGTGTACTAAGCATGCTAGAAACAGACTAAACATGCTAGCAACACTTAGCTGAGTCATGAAGCATGCTATTATCACCATTATACAAAACATTTTGTAACTGACTTTGACATACTCTTACTATATATACCTCCTTAAATGTACATTTCCCAACCATGCTCTGTCTTCCTAAAGCCACCGAGTGTTGATGGCACGGGTGCGAGGGCCCTTTCATCGCTGCTTGCAGCTTTAATTAGGGCCCAAGCCCTGAAAGGGCGAAGGCCCTATTGTTTTCGGTAGGATTATTATTATTATTAGGGCCCAAGCCCTGAAAGGGCGAAGGCCCTATTGTTTTCGGTAGGATTATTATTATTATTATTATTATTTTGTCAACCTTTCGGCCACTTTTGGGGCCCTTAACATGCTCGAAAACTCTTGAAATTTTGCACACAGGTCAGAACCCGCGGCCATCAGGGCCGGACTGAAGCTGGTACCCGGGCGTGGCAGGGGGGCTCGACAGCGCCCCCTGGAACGGGATCCGAACACTTGTCCATAAATCAGACACGCTTGCATGTAATAATATGAAACTCGGTACACATATAGAACTCATCGGGCCGAACAACTTTCGTGCTCTAAGTTTTACGCCAGCCCAACAGGAAGTCGGCTATTTAGGGTTGTTTGGAAACGCATGCTGTGGAATTTAATGTACTCCTCCTAGGGAATTCATCGATTCGCCTCCAAACTCGGTGTGCATGAAGTCAAGACATTGAGGATGCTAAATTGCGGACGGATTTTTGATATCTCGAACGGTTTGGCCGTGGCGAGGAAACGAATTTATGGCGAAAAAATGAAACAGGAAGTGTGTTATAACTTCTGCATACATTAACTGATCTTGATGAAACTTCAGCAGTGTGTTCGTTGTAAGAGGCCGATCGCACAGATGTGACTATTGTGAGTCAAAGTTATAGCGCCACCAACAGGCAGCAGGAAGTACATCACTATTAAAATGCTTTGAAATCACTGTCTTATTTTTACCAGATTTGCTTCAAACTTTATGTGTACAATGTAGACACACGGCAGATGTAAACCTGTGAAAGGATTATTGATATCTTAGATACTGTTGCCGTGGCAACGCATCAAACTTTAATATTCTTTTTTTATGCTTTTGAGACTCTTAACATACTTGAAATTGCATGAAACTCGACAGACACATCACATTTATTATCCAGTAGACATGTGCAAAGTTTCAGAAACGGGCGTGGTGAGGGGCTCAGTAGCGCCACCTTTAGTCATAAGTGGGGGTGTTAGTTTTATCAACAGCAACAAAACTTGGTATGTGTATTGTTCTCATCAAGACGGACAACTTTCTAATTTACATGAACCATCTCTGACCAACAGGAAGAGAGATATTTTGGTTTGAATGTGGATTTTCTGAAGAATTTTCTCTCCCTCTCTGTGTCTGTGTGTGTGTGAGGGGAGGGGGGGATTTGACTATTGCTTTTATATTGTTAATCAAGGTTTCAGGGGCTTTTGGGGTCCTTAACGTGCTCAAAAACTCTTGAAACTTTGCACACAGGTCAGAACCCACGGCCATCAGGGCCGGGCTGAAGCTGGGACCCGGGCGTGGCTGGGGGGCTCAACAGCGCCCCCTTGAACGGGGTTCTAAAACTTGATCCATATATCAAACACGCTCGCATGAATTAATATGAAACTCGGTACACATATAGATCTCATCGGGCCGAACAACTTTACCCCGGTCAAGTTTTACGCCAGCCCAACAGGAAGTCAGCTATTATGGGTTGTTTGGAAAACGCTTGCTGTGGAATGTGAAATACTCCTCCTAGAAAATTCACCGTGCCCCCTTCAAACTCGGTGTGGATGTAGTCAAGACATTGAGGATGCTAAATTGCGGACGGATTTTTGATATCTCGAACGGTTTGGCTGTGGCGAGGAATCGAATTTATGGCGAGAAAAGAGAAACACGGAAGTGGAATAACTTCTGCATACATTAACTGATCTTGATGAAACTTCAGCAGTGTGTTCGTGGTAAGAGGCCGATCAGATGGATGTAGCTATTGTGAGTCAAAGTTATAGCGCCACCAACTGGCAGCAGGAAGTGTGTCACTTTCAACATGCTTTTGACAAAAGTGGGGGGGTTAGTTTTAACTACAGTAAAGAAAAAATAGTTTGTATATTGTTCTCATCAAGCCGGACAACTTTCTAATTTACATTCAATAGCTCTGGCCATCAGGAAGTCAGATATTTTGGTCTGAATGTGAATTTTTTTGCAAAATCAGCCTCTGAATTTTTAGCCACTCCTCTTAAACTATTTATTTTATTCGTACCAAACTTTTTCAACATGATGAAACTACATTAAATATGCTAAATTGTGAATGGATAATAAATATCTCAAACGGTTTTGCTATGGCGAGGGATTAAATAATGTCCAAAAAGGAAACACTAAAAATCTTCTAAAAATGTAATTATATACCATTTATTTCTATATAAAAGTATACAAATATCACAACTAAACCCATTTTATTCTGTTTTTGCAATTCAAGAAGAATGAAAAAGTTAAAACAGGCTATTTAGTGCTATTTGGTTCAACAAAAAAGCAAACATAGGGCTATACTGCCAAAAGGACATCAAAATAGTATATAAAACTTTTTACCAGGTAGGCCAATATTGTATTTAAATATACATGTATTAGGTATGTGTCTGAGGATATTTTCCCACCGGTTAATCGACGTGTGACACGAGTGGGTGCTTTTAAATCGCTAATATAATAGTGTAAGAAAAATAATGATAATGTTGCACACACAAATCACACACATGTGGGAAAGAATGATGCTTTTAAACAACACTAAACCGCCATTAGGTGTCGCCAGGCATCCATCTTAATAAGCGAGTCATTGATTCATTCGTTCAAACGATTTGTTCGAATGAGTCGATCATGATTAAGACAGATGTTTATGGATTGATCATTCAATCTTTGAGTCAACCGATTCGTTAAAAATGCTGAATCGTTCAGTTATGAGAAAACACGTGATGCGTGATGGTTCTGCCGTGATCTTTGTTTAACTATTTTCGCTGCTGAAACAGAACAAAAACAGTCAACATTGCATCTAAAATGTAAGTGACTTAATTGTAACTGTTTATTAATCTGTTGTATGAAATCTAGGGGTGGGAGAAAAAATGTATTCTTAGATGCATCGCGATGCGGACGTGGACGATTCTGAATCGATTCACAAATGTCAAAAAATCGATTCTCTAAAAAAATATTTTTCTAATAACGTAATATTGACGGAAGGCAAAAGGCGGAACTCTAAGCGGACGTGCGTGCAGTCTGTGGCGCGCACATAACAGAGAAGTTTCTTCTGCTCACCAAGGCTGCATTTATTTGATTAAAAATACAAACAAAAACAGTAATATTGTAAAATATTATTCCAATTTAAAACAGCTGCTTTCTATTTTAATATATTTTAAACTGTTATTTATTCCTGTGATCAAAGCTGAGTTTTCAGCATCATTACTCCAGTCGTCACTGTCACATGATCCTTCAGAAATTATTCTAATATGATGATTGATACTCAAGAAACATTCATTATTATTTTAAATGTCGAAAACAGTTGTGTACAGTCTTTGATGAATAGAAAGTTCAAAAGAACAGCATTTATCTGAAATCTAAAGCTTTTGTAACGTTAAACACTACCGCTCAAAAGTTTTGGGTTAGTAATAATTAAAATTTTATTTTTTGGGGAAATAAATAAAATAAATCAGTACTTTTATTTATGAAGGATGAGTTAAACTGATCAACAGTTACAGTAAAGACATTTATAATGTTAAAAATATATATATTTGAAATATATGCTGTTCTTTTGAACTTTACATTCATCAAAGCATTTTGAAAAAAAAAAAATCTGTACACAACTGTTTTCAACATTGAAAATAATAATGAATATTTATTGAGCATCAATCATCATATTAGTATGATTTCTGAAGGATCATGTGACACTGAAGACTGGAGTAATGATGCTGAAAACTCAGCTTTGATCACAGAAATGAATTACTATGTAAAATATTTAAAAATTGAAAACAGCTGTTTTAAATTGGAATAATATTTCACAATATTACTGTTTTTGTTTGTATTTTTAATCAATAAATGCAGCCTTGGTGAGCAGAAGAGACTTCTCCTAAAAACATTAAAAATCTTACTGACCCCAAACTTTTGAACAATTATATATATATATATATATATATATATATATATATATACATATATATGTATGTGTGTGTATGTATGTATGTATATATATATATATATATATATATATATATATATATATATATATATATAAATATAGCTGCGAGCAGCGATGGAGGGCCAAAGCCGGCGGTACCGCCACCCCGGTGCCTTTAGGTAACTAAAGGCACCGGGGTTGCGGTGCCACCGGCTTGGGCCCGTAATCGCTGCTCGCAGCTATATTTATTAGGGCCCGAGCACCGATGGTGTGAGGACCCTCTTGGAATTGCTCTGTTTATTATTATTATTATTATTCTTCTCCGCATTGAATTGCATTTTTGAGGGCCTAAACATGCGCGAAAACTCACGAAACTTTGCACACGCGTCAGAACTGGCGAAAATTTACATCTGATATAGGTTTCAGAATTGGACGGGGCAAAATGGCTCGATAGCGCCACCTATAAAAGTTCAACGGAGTGCGCCTCCTGCAACGTTCCACGTACGTGCACGAAATTCGGTACATACGTGTAATGACCTAATACCTACAAAAAAGTCTCTTGGAGCATAGCCCTAAACACAACAGGAAGTCAGCCATTTTGAACTTCCTCTCAGATTTTTGTGCAGTTTTTGCCATTTTCAGGCCTCGTACTTTAACGAACTCCTCCTACAGTTTTAATCTGATCATCTTCAAATTTGGTGAGTGTAATCTTAAGGCCTTTGCGACGTTAAATTGCGAAGATCTTGAGTTTTCGTCGAAGGGCGGGTCCTCGGCGGCCTTACAAATTTCGATGTTTCGCCATGAAACAGGAAGTTGCTGTAACTCAGGCATGGAATGTCCAATCTCCCCCAAACTTCACACGTTTGATAAGAGTTCTGTCCTGAACACATGGCCATGCTCATATTCAGTTATAGTCATAGCGCCACCTGCTGGCAACAGGAAGTGACATGTTTAACACTGTTATGGACTCCTAATAACATATAAAAAAGTGCCAGCAAGTGCGAAACATGCTAACAACATACTAGAAGCATGCTAAAACATGCTAGCAAACTCTTAGCTAAGTGCTAAAGCATGCTATTATTGCAATTAAATAGGAATTTGCTGTAACTCAGGCATGGAATGTCCAATCTGCCCCAAACTTCACACTTTTGATAAGCGTTCTGTCCTGAACACATCTACATGATAATATTCAGTTATAGTAATAGCGCCACCTACTGGCAACAGGAAGTGTCATGTTTAACACGTTGATGCCATTCTAGCAACATGTTAAAAATGCCATTGAGGTCTAAACATGCTAGAAACATGTTAAAACATGCTAGCAATACTTAGCTAAGTGCTAAAGCATGCTAATTCAATGAAACAGGATGTTGTTGTTACTCAAGAAGGCAATGTCCAATATGCGCCAAACTTCACACTTTTAATAAACGTTCTGTCCTGAACACATGACCATGCTCATATTCAGTTACAGTCATAGTGCCACCTGCTGGCAACAGGAAGTGACATGTTAAACACTGTTGTGGACATATAAAAACATATAAAAAAAGTGCCAGCAAGTGCTAAACATGCTAACAACATACTAGAAACATGCTAAAACATGCTAGCAAACACTTAGCTAAGTGCTAAAGCATGCTATTGCTGCAATTAAATAGGAATTTGCTGTAACACAGGCATGGAATGTCCAATCTGCCCCAAACTTCACACGTTTGATAAGAGTCATGGCCTGAACACATCTACATGAGAATATTCAGTTATAGTAATAGCGCCACCTGCTGTCAACAGGAAGTGACATGTTTAACACTGTTGTGGTCTCCTAATAACATATATAAAAGAGCCAGCAAGTGCTAAACAGGTTAGCAACATACTAGAAACATGCTAGCAAACACTTAGCTAAGTGATAAAGCATGCTATTACTGCAATTAAATAGGAATTTGCTGTAACTCAGGCATGGAACGTCCAATCTGCCCCAAACTTCACATGTTTGATAAGAATCATGGCCTGAACGCATGCCTATGCTCAAATTCAGTTATAGTAATAGCGCCACCTACTGGCAACAGGAAGTGACATGTTTAACACGTTGATGCCGTTCTAGCAACATGTTAAAAATGCCATTGAGTTCTAAACATGCTAGAAACATATTAAAACATGCTAGCAATACTTAGCTAAGTGCTAAAGCATGCTAATTCAATGAAACAGGACTTTGTTGTTACTCAAGAAGGCAATGTACAATCTACCCCAAACGTCACACGTTTGATAAGAGTTATCTCTTGAACACATGTCCATGCTCATATTTAGTTATAGTCATAGCGCCACCTGCTGGCAACAGGAAGTGACGTTTAACACTGTTCTTGACTCCTAATAACATATAAAAAAATGCCAGTAGGTGCTAAACATCCTACCAACATACTAGAGACATGCTAAAACATAATAGCAAACACTTAGCTAAGTGCTAAAGAATGATATTACTGCAATTAAATATGAATTTGCTGTAACTCAGGCATGGAATGTCCAATCTGCCCCAAACTTCACACTTTTGATAAGCGTTCTGTCCTGAACACATGACCATGCTTATATTCAGTTACAGTCATAGCGCCACCTGCTGGCAACAGGAAGTGACATGTTTAACACTGTTGTGGACTCCTAATAACATATAAAAAAGTGCCAGCAAGTGTTAAACATGCTAACAACATACTAGAAACATGCTAAAACATGCTAGCAAACTCTTAGCCAAGTGCTAAAGCATGCTATTATTGCAATTAAATAGGAATTTGCTGTAACTCAGGCATGGAATGTCCAATCTGCCCCAAACTTCACACTTTTGATAAGAGTCATGGCCTGAACACATCTACATGAGAATGTTCAGTTATAGTAATAGCGCCACCAACTGGCAACAGGAAGTGACATGTTTAACACGTTGATGCCGTTCTAGCAACATGTTAAAACATGCTAACAATGCTTAGCTAAGTTCTAAAGAATGCTAATTCAATGAAACATGACTTTGTTGTTACTCAAGAAGGCAATGTCCAATTTGCACCAAACTTCACATGTTTGATAAGAGTTCTGTCCTGAACACACATCCATGCTCATATTCAGTTATAGTCATAACGCCACCTACTGGCAACAGAAACTGACATGGTTAACACAGTAATGCAGTACTAACCACATAATTATTGTGTACTAAGCATGCTAGAAACAGACTGAACATGCTAGCAACACTTAGCTGAGTCATGAAGCATGCTATTATCACCATTATACAAAACATTTTGTAACTGACTTTGACATACTCTTACTATATATACCTCCTTAAATGTACATTTCCCAACCATGCTCTGCCTTCCTAAAGCCACCGAGTGTTGATGGCATGGGTGCGAGGGCCCTTTCATCGCTGCTTGCAGCTTTAATTATTATTATTCTTCTTCTTCTCCGCATTGAATTGCATTTTTGAGGGCCTAAACATGCGCGAAAACTCACGAAACTTTGCACACGCGTCAGAACTGGCGAAAATTTACATCTGATATAGGTTTCAGAATTGGACGGGGCAAAACGGCTCGATAGCGCCACCTATAAAAGTTCAACGGAGTGCGCCTCCCGCAACGTTCCACGTACGTGCACGAAATTCGGTACATACATGTAATGACCTAATACCTACAAAAAAGTCTCTTGGAGCATAGCCCTAAACACAACAGGAAGTCAGCCATTTTGAACTTCCTCTCAGATTTTTGTGCAGTTTTTGCCATTTTCAGGCCTCGTACTTTAACGAACTCCTCCTACAGTTTTAATCTGATCATCTTCAAATTTGGTGAGTGTAATCTTAAGGCCTTTGCGACGTTAAATTGCGAAGATCTTGAGTTTTCGTCAAAGGGCGGGTCCTCGGCGGCCTGACAAATTTCGATGTTTCGCCATGAAACAGGAAGTTGCTGTAACTCAGGCATGGAATGTCCAATCTGCCCCAAACTTCACACTTTTGATAAGCGTTCTGTCCTGAACACATGACCATGCTCATATTCAGTTACAGTCATAGCGCCACCTGCTGGCAACAGGAAGTGACATGTTTAACACTGTTATGGACTCCTAATAACATATAAAAAAGTGCCAGCAAGTGCTAAACATGCTAACAACATAATAGAAGCATGCTAAAACATGCTAGCAAACTCTTAGCTAAGTGCTAAAGCATGCTATTATTGCAATTAAATAGGAATTTGCTGTAACTCAGGCATGGAATGTCCAATCTGCCCCAAACTTCACACTTTTGATAAGCGTTCTGTCCTGAACACATCTACATGAGAAAATTCAGGTATAGTAATAGCGCCACCTACTGGTAACAGGAAGTGTCATGTTTAACACGTTGATGCCATTCTAGCAACATGTTAAAAATGCCATTGACTTCTAAACATGCTAGAAACATGTTAAAACATGCTAGCAATACTTAGCTAAGTGCTAAAGCATGCTAATTCAATGAAACAGGATGTTGTTGTTACTCAAGAAGGCAATGTCCAATCTGCGCCAAACTTCACACATTTGATAAGAGTTATCTCTTGAACACATGTCCATGCTCATATTTAGTTATAGTCATAGCGCCACCTGCTGGCAACAGGAAGTGACGTTTAACACTGTTATGGACTCCTAATAACATATAAAAAAGTGCCAGCAAGTGTTAAACATGCTAACAACATACTAGAAACATGCTAAAACATGCTAGCAAACACTTAGCTAAGTGCTAAAGCATGCTATTGCTGCAATTAAATAGGAATTTGCTGTAACACAGGCATGGAATGTCCAATCTGCCTCAAACTTCACACGTTTGATAAGAGTCATGGCCTGAACACATCTACATGAGAATATTCAGTTATAGTAATAGCGCCACCTGCTGTCAACAGGAAGTGACATGTTTAACACTGTTGTGGTCTCCTAATAACATATAAAAAAGAGCCAGCAAGTGCTAAACAGGTTAGCAACATACTAGAAACATGCTAGCAAACACTTAGCTAAGTGCTAAAGCATGCTATCACTGCAATTAAATAGGAATTTGCTGTAACCCAGGCATGGAATGTCCAATCTGCCCCAAACTTCACACGTTTGATAAGAATCATGGCCTGAACACATGTCTATGCTCAAATTCAGTTATAGTAATAGCACCACCTACTGGCAACAGGAAGTGACATGTTTAACACGTTGATGCCGTTCTAGCAACATGTTAAAAATGCCATTGACTTCTAAACATGCTAGAAACATGTTAAAACATGCTAGCAATACTTAGCTAAGTGCTAAAGCATGCTAATTCAATGAAACAGGACTTTGTTGTTACTCAAGAAGGCAATGTACAATCTACCCCAAACTTCACACGTTTGATAAGAGTTATCTCTTGAACACATGTCCATGCTCATATTTAGTTATAGTCATAGCGCCACCTGCTGGCAACAGGAAGTGACGTTTAACACTGTTCTTGACTCCTAATAACATATAAAAAAAAGGCCAGTAGGTGCTAAACATCCTACCAACATACTAGAGACATGCTAAAACATACTAGCAAACACTTAGCTAAGTGCTAAAGAATTATATTACTGCAATTAAATATGAATTTGCTGTAACTCAGGCATGGAATGTCCAATCTGCCCCAAACTTCACACTTTTGATAAGCGTTCTGTCCTGAACACATGACCATGCTCATATTCAGTTACAGTCATAGCGCCACCTGCTGGCAACAGGAAGTGACATGTTTAACACTGTTATGGACTCCTAATAACATATAAAAAAGTGCCAGCAAGTGCTAAACATGCTAACAACATACTAGAAGCATGCTAAAACATGCTAGCAAACTCTTAGCTAAGTGCTAAAGCATGCTATTATTGCAATTAAATAGGAATTTGCTGTAACTCAGGCATGGAATGTCCAATCTGCCCCAAACTTCACACTTTTGATAAGCGTTCTGTCCTGAACACATCTACATGAGAACATTCAGTTATAGTAATAGCGCCACCTACTGGTAACAGGAAGTGTCATGTTTAACACGTTGATGCCATTCTAGCAACATGTTAAAAATGCCATTGACTTCTAAACATGCTAGAAACATGTTAAAACATGCTAGCAATACTTAGCTAAGTGCTAAAGCATGCTAATTCAATGAAACAGGATGTTGTTGTTACTCAAGAAGGCAATGTCCAATCTGCGCCAAACTTCACACTTTTAATAAACGTTCTGTCCTGAACACATGACCATGCTCATATTCAGTTACAGTCATAGTGCCACCTGCTGGCAACAGGAAGTGACATGTTAAACACTGTTGTGGACATAAAAACATATAAAAAAGTGCCAGCAAGTGCTAAACATGCTAACAACATACTAGAAAAATGCTAAAACATGCTAGCAAACACTTAGCTAAGTGCTAAAGCATGCTATTGCTGCAATTAAATAGGAATTTGCTGTAACACAGGCATGGAATGTCCAATCTGCCTCAAACTTCACACGTTTGATAAGAGTCATGGCCTGAACACATCTACATGAGAATATTCAGTTATAGTAATAGCGCCACCTGCTGTCAACAGGAAGTGACATGTTTAACACTGTTGTGGTCTCCTAATAACATATAAAAAAGAGCCAGCAAGTGCTAAACAGGTTAGCAACATACTAGAAACATGCTAGCAAACACTTAGCTAAGTGCTAAAGCATGCTATCACTGCAATTAAATAGGAATTTGCTGTAACCCAGGCATGGAATGTCCAATCTGCCCCAAACTTCACACGTTTGATAAGAATCATGGCCTGAACACATGTCTATGCTCAAATTCAGTTATAGTAATAGCGCCACCTACTGGCAACAGGAAGTGACATGTTTAACACTTTGATGCCGTTCTAGCAACATGTTAAAAATGCCATTGAGTTCTAAACATGTTAGAAACATATTAAAACATGCTAGCAATACTTAGCTAAGTGCTAAAGCATGCTAATTCAATGAAACAGGACTTTGTTGTTACTCAAGAAGGCAATGTACAATCTACCCCAAACTTCACACGTTTGATAAGAGTTATCTCTTGAACACATGTCCATGCTCATATTTAGTTATAGTCATAGCGCCACCTGCTGGCAACAGGAAGTGATGTTTAACACTGTTCTTGACTCCTAATAACATATTAAAAAAATGCCAGTAGGTGCTAAACATCCTACCAACATACTAGAGACATGCTAAAACATACTAGCAAACACTTAGCTAAGTGCTAAAGAATGATATTACTGCAATTAAATATGAATTTGCTGTAACTCAGGCATGGAATGTCCAATCTGCCCCAAACTTCACACTTTTGATAAGCGTTCTGTCCTGAACACATGACCATGCTTATATTCAGTTACAGACATAGCGCCACCTGCTGGCAACAGGAAGTGACATGTTTAACACTGTTATGGACTCCTAATAACATATAAAAAAGTGCCAGCAAGTGTTAAACATGCTAACAACATATTATAAACATGCTAAAACATGCTAGCAAACTCTTAGCTAAGTGCTAAAGCATGCTATTATTGCAATTAAATAGGAATTTGCTGTAACTCTGGCATGGAATGTCCAATCTGCCCCAAACTTCACACTTTTGATAAGAGTCATGGCCTGAATACATCTACATGAGAATGTTCATTTATAGTAATAGCGCCACCTACTGGCAACAGGAAGTGACATGTTTAACACGTTGATGCCGTTCTAGCAACATGTTAAAAATGCCATTGAGTTCTAAACATGCTAGAAACATGTTAAAACATGCTAACAATGCTTAGCTAAGTGCTAAAGAATGCTAATTCAATGAAACATGACTTTTTTGTTACTCAAGAAGGCAATTTCCAATTTGCACCAAACTTCACACGTTTGATAAGAGTTCTGTCCTGAACACACATCCATGCTCATATTCAGCAATAGTCATAACGCCACCTACTGGCAACAGAAACTGACATGGTTAACACAGTAATACAGTACTAACCACATAATTATTGTGTACTAAGCATGCTAGAAACAGACTAAACATGCTAGCAACACTTAGCTGAGTCATGAAGCATGCTATTATCACCATTATACAAAACATTTTGTTACTAACTTTGACATACTCTTACTATATATACCTCCTTAAATGTACATTTCCCAACCATGCTCTGTCTTCCTAAAGCCACCGAGTGTTGATGGCACGGGTGCGAGGGCCCTTTCATCGCTGCTTGCAGCTTTAATTATTATTATTATTATTATTCTCCGCATTTAATTGCATTTTTGAGGGCCTAAACATGCTCGAAAACTCACGAAACTTTGCACACGCGTCAGAACTGGCGAAAATTTACATCTGATATAGGTTTCAGAATTGGACGGGGCAAAATGGCTCGATAGCGCCACCTATAAAAGTTAAACGGAGTGCGCCTCCTGCAACGTTCCACGTACGTGCACGAAATTCGGTACATACGTGTAATCACCTAATACCTACAAAAAAGTCTCTTGGAGCATAGCCCTAAACACAACAGGAAGTCAGCCATTTTGAACTTCCTCTCAGATTTTTGTGCAGTTTTTGACATTTTCAGGCCTCGTACTTTAACGAACTCCTCCTACAGTTTTAATCTGATCATCTTCAAATTTGGTGAGTGTAATCTTAAGGCCTTTGCGACGTTAAATTGCGAAGATCTTGAGTTTTCGTCGAAGGGTGGGTCCTCGGCGGCCTGACAAATTTAGATGTTTCGCCATGAAACAGGAAGTTGCTGTAACTCAGGCATGGAATGTCCAATCTGCCCCAAACTTCACACGTTTGATAAGAGTTCTGTCCTGAACACATGACCATGCTCATATTCAGTTATAGTCATAGCGCCACCTGCTGGCAACAGGAAGTGACATGTTTAACACTGTTATGGACTCCTAATAACATATAAAAAAGTGCCAGCAAGTGCTAAACATGCTAACAACATACTAGAAGCATGCTAAAACATGCTAGCAAACTCTTAGCTAAGTGCTAAAGCATGCTATTATTGCAATTAAATAGGAATTTGCTGTAACTCAGGCATGGAATGTCCAATCTGCCCCAAACTTCACACTTTTGATAAGCGTTCTGTCCTGAACACATCTACATGAGAATATTCAGTTATAGTAATAGCGCCACCTACTGGTAACAGGAAGTGTCATGTTTAACACGTTGATGCCATTCTAGCAACATGTTAAAAATGCCATTGACTTCTAAACATGCTAGAAACATGTTAAAACATGCTAGCAATACTTAGCTAAGTGCTAAAGCATGCTAATTCAATGAAACAGGATGTTGTTGTTACTCAAGAAGGCAATGTCCAATCTGCGCCAAACTTCACACTTTTAATAAACGTTCTGTCCTGAACACATGACCATGCTCATATTCAGTTATAGTCATAGCGCCACCTGCTGGCAACAGGAAGTGACGTTTAACACTGTTCTTGACTCCTAATAACATATAAAAAATGCCAGTAGGTGCTAAACATCCTACCAACATACTAGAGACATGCTAAAACATACTAGCAAACACTTAGCTAAGTGCTAAAGAATGATATTACTGCAATTAAATAGGAATTTGCTGTAACTCAGGCATGGAATGTCCAATCTGCCCCAAACTTCACACTTTTGATAAGCGTTCTGTCCTGAACACATGACCAATGCTTATATTCAATTACAGTCATAGCGCCACCTGCTGGCAACAGGAAGTGACATGTTTAACACTGTTATGGACTCCTAATAACATATAAAAAAGTGCCAGCAAGTGTTAAACATGCTAACAACATACTAGAAACATGCTAAAACATGCTAGCAAACTCTTAGCTAAGTGCTAAAGCATGCTATTATTGCAATTAAATAGGAATTTGCTGTAACTCAGGCATGGAATGTCCAATCTGCCCCAAACTTCACACTTTTGATAAGAGTCATGGCCTGAACACATCTACATGAGAATGTTCAGTTATAGTAATAGCGCCACCTACTGGCAACAGGAAGTGATGTTTAACACGTTGATGCCGTTCTAGCAACATGTTAAAAATGCCATTGAGTTCTAAACATGCTAGAAACATGTTAAAACATGCTAACAATGCTTAGCTAAGTGCTAAAGAATGCTAATTCAATGAAACATGACTTTGTTGTTACTCAAGAAGGCAATGTCCAATTTGCACCAAACTTCACACGTTTGATAAGAGTTCTGTCCTGAACACACATCCATGCTCATATTCAGTTATAGTCATAACGCCACCTACTGGCAACAGAAACTGACATGGTTAACACAGTAATGCAGTACTAACCACATAATTATTGTGTACTAAGCATGCTAGAAACAAACTAAACATGCTAGCAACACTTAGCTGAGTCATGAAGCATGCTATTATCACCATTATACATAACATTTTGTAACTGACTTTGCCATACTCTTACTATATATACCTCCTTAAATGTACATTTCCCAACCATGCTCTGTCTTCCTAAAGCCACCAAGTGTTGATGGCACGGGTGCGAGGGCCCTTTCATCGCTGCTTGCAGCTTTAATTATTATTAGGGCCCGAGCACCGATGGTGTGAGGACCCTCTTGGAATTGCTCTGTTTATTATTATTATTATTATTATTATTATTATTATTATTCTCCGCATTGAATTGCATTTTTGAGGGCCTAAACATGCTCGAAAACTCACGAAACTTTGCACACACGTCAGAACTGGCGAAAATTTACATCTGATATAGGTTTCAGAATTGGACGGGGCAAAATGGCTCGATAGCGCCACCTATAAAAGTTCAACGGAGTGCGCCTCCCGCATCGTTCCACGTACGTGCACGAAATTCGGTACATACATGTACAGATGGTGGTCAACCAGAATGCCTATTACCGCCGCGCCAGCCGCCGCGGCGAAATTACCGCGGCGAAAATAAACCAGCCGCATTTCAAAGTCGTTCCCGAAATGACCGCCAGGTGGCGCAAAGGGACATTGTGCAAAACAGCAGCAATTGCCGTATTTTAAAATGTAAGTGGGTTAAATAATAGGCATATTTTTCATATATATAAATAGGCCTATTAGGCTACAACAGAATAGAACCAAAGATAGAATCAATTTTACAGCTAAAAAAATAGAATCAAAAGTTAAAAATAGAGACGATGTTAGGAGCAATGACGCTGAATATTTTTACTATTCTATTGAGGAATTAGATAAACGAAGAGCTCTCGTGAGCGATACAATTGCACAGTAATTTATAGTGATTTCAAAAGCAGTCCTTAAAAAAAAAAAATTTACATGGAGTAGTGTGGCATAATTTTTGAGAGATTACGCGGAACACGTTTTAGTTAAGATCCTGGTTTCAATGCCCTTAATGTATATAGGCTAGGCTTTAAAAAAAATTCACAACGCGTTTTGAGATTGTTTTGAATTAAACATTGAAGTTTAAAATGTAGTGTTTTGGCACACCAGGCCGAGTGGCGTTACGCATTGTTCAAAAATCAGGTTTTATTCTGGCATGTTGAATTGGCGTTAATATTTTTTTTTTTTTATTTATTAGATTTAGATTTTAGGTTTTGTTAGATTTATTTTTCTCATAACAGCTAAAATAACTTAATATATTGTCTTCATATGATTTTTATCAATGAACTAGTGTTTTCTGACAGTGTCGACTGCAAAGATGAAGTTGACGATCGCCATATTTGTAGTGAACGCACCTAGAGAGAAATGCACAAAGACATAATCAGAGAGTAGCCTTTTTCTTTTTCGTTTTGAATTATTTCGTTTGAAGACATTTCAAGCTTTGTGTATTTGATGTATTTATCATGTCTGTGTGAGGCATACGCTGAGTTTCGTTAAATTAGGAGGATGAGATGCGCTCCAGCTGACGTGCAATGCAAGTGACCTCACGGGCGCCTCTATGATTAGTGTCTGTTATATTTGCTTCTCTTACTTATTGAATCCAGACAATTGGGTGATGAAAAAATGATTAAAATTAAGATACAATTTATAGAAAACGAAATTCACTTTAAAAAAAGGTTTCTACTAAACAAAACTTAATGAAGTGGTCAAAATCATGTCTGACCCACTCCATATCCATCTCTCGATATAATGCATCTTATCTTACTCATGCTGTTCACTTTTCATATTCAACATAGATTGAAAAAAACTACATTATAATATTTTAACAAATATGATACTAAATGAGATTATTTAATGTCTACAACAGTATAGTAGGCCTATAGACTCTATTTGTACAAATTGCTGCACGTTAATGTAATTAAATGAAACCTTGTAACGAATTCACACTGTAGACTGTGTACAGTTGAGACACCTTAAATAACTTGCGTTCGCAGCAAGCACAAGTTGTGATTTTTTCTGTGCACTTGCATATTAGTGTCAGCTGGGAAGGAAATATAGAGACCAGACCTCTTGGAACTTTAATTGAATACATAGCGTTGGTAAAGCATACTGAAATTACATCCCTACAAATGTATTAGGCCCTACTGAAAATAAATGTATCGAATTTAAGCAAAGTAGCCTAAATGTTAAGACTGTAAGCCCTTTACTTTTTTACGTAGCCTAAAGGACTCTTATAGCCGACTTTGGGTTAATTTAATTTGTAGAGGATTTTTTAACTCAAACATTAACACTGAAATAAATTAAACTAAATTATTGTAATTTTTTGGCACACCACGACGAGTGGCACTATGCATTGTTCTAAAGCCAGGTTTTATTCTGGCATGTTGAATTTGTGTTCAACAAATGCGGCGGCGCGTTCATTTGAATGAAGAGCGTTTCTCGCTCGTGTGAGCGAACACACACTGGAACGTTAGGCCGTATCGCAACGAGTGAATAGTGGCCGAGTGGTTGAACTTACGTTACGATCATTTAGATGACACGGGTTCGAATCCCGAACTAACTTGGACTACTGGTGTTTTTATATTAGCCTATTAATGCATTTTATAGTCTATTGTTGATGCAGAGAGATTTGTCTTCTAAAACATTTTTTTTGCCTATTTACAAAATAAAATCGCCATGCATTTCCATTTTACACTAAGGAACAAATATTATACAATGACTTTACTTCTGTAGCCTATAATAATTCATATATATGACGTTTAAACGACAAACAATAAAATCAGAACCAGTATTCTGTTGCGTTCATGGTTCCAGTGGCAGTAATGCATCCACGGCTTTTCAAAATGTCACAAAGCGTTTTGAGATTGTTTTGAATTAAATATTGAAGTTTATAATTTGTTTGGCACGACGAGTGGCAAACTCTTTGTTTTGTTTTGCAAACTCAGCTAGCCTGTGGGGGGTTTGGAGAAGGCAATACTTTGCTTTATCGTGGGGGTACAGGACAGAGGTGTTAATGTTCCGTCTTTCATATGGAGAGTGTCGGAGCCAGCCTGATGAGCAGGCAAAGGCAAAATTCTTTTAAGGATTAATCTCAAAATCTCCAAAAGTCCATAGCCTATGTACAGTAGGCCCTATATCTTATTAAATTATATATTGTAGTTTTATTGATTGTATAGGTTTTCCACAAACAATTTAAATTTAGCAGATACAGAGCTCTTTTATTGGCGACCCACCTCGTTTTATTGTAAGGTGAATTCAGCAAGGCATGTTGTATCTTTGAAGGAACAAAAGCTATTTGTTACAGTTTTTTCTTTCGTGATTTGTGTGGATGACACACAGCGACATATACAGTATTATCAGCTGTATGGTGTTTTTTTACGCTGAAATGCTTAATTTCGAGAAAGACCCACCGCGCGCAGTGAGGGAGACCAAACTTAATAAAAAAATATCCAGCGCGAGAGAGGCAAAGAAAAACGCCTGTTCTTAATTTATGTTGCTTTGAACTTTTTCCGTTTTGTACCGTTTTAATTTTTTAATTTAGCTGCAATTTCTTTGACAATAGAAATTTAAAATGTTGCAAGAATATGCCTAAGATTCTGTGTTTCTTATTTTGCATCACAAAGGGAATAAACTCTATCGATGCAACCCTGTTTAAATAAATAAACTGTCCCGACACTTTATTCATATCTTAAAATGTGCGATGGGTTTTCAAACTTAATTAATTTTATTTTTCTTTTACATTTTCATTGTTTATTTTTTAATTGAAAGCAATACTGTATTGAAAGTATTTTTCTGATTTGTTCGATCTGTTTTGAAAAATGTCTTCCGTTGATATGGCCGGGTATACTGTCAGTCATCTCAATCTCGTGAATGATTCACACACACACAAAAAAATAATTTAGCAGATTAAAGACGAGCTTCATCATCTTCATTTTCTGGTGCGATCGACTGACAGTCTTCCTTCATCAGATGTGTCGTCTTTGCAGCGGGAATGTAGCAAATTTATGTTGTAATGTACAATTGATAATTAAACAAGATGATTGACTTTAATAAACAGATACATATTTAAGCATCAACAACACTGTCGGCTACACTGAGATTCGATCTCAGATCGTTTGAAGCTCCGAGAGGCTCTTGTTAATGCTTTGACCACAGAGCTACCGTCTGAATCGCCAACGTCTACTATTTTCTCTGTTTTAAAAGTTTGTAACATGTAAGGCTATATTTAGTTCTGAATATAACAAAGAATGCTTAAACCGACTACATCGGTTAGGAGTAGGGTGACCACCCGTCCCGCGTAGCGCGTGCGCGCACAGCGTTTGAAGCCCAATTCACGCGTCACGCAAATTGAGACCGTGTCACGCATAATCATAATCATATCTATGCTTGCTCAAAAAAAAGTTGGTCGCTCTATATACTCGAGCCCCAAGCAGACAAACGAACATTACTTGACATTTCAGCACGCTATTGTTGCCACACCCACCCCTCAGTTGAACTGCTGACTAGGTTGTTGTCAACTTTTTCGTTGTTGTCATGACAGCGCACGCACGCGCATACCAGACACACTGGGAAGGAAGGAACTTTTAGATGCGCGCTTTCCAATTCGAAAAATTCGAGAAAGAGACTGAGTCTGAGAGGCAACAGCATCATCAATTAAAAAGAGAAGGTGTAAGTACAAGAAACAAGAATGGGGAAATTAATATTTGTGGCTTAAAAAGGTGTTGAGGGGGATACCGAGAGGGCTTTTTGTGACCTTTGCAAAACGTCCTTCTCAATCGGACATGGAGGGAGGGGAATACGAGGTCAATCGTTCAATTTTTTTTAAATACTTTTTTTTTTTACTGTTCCTGTGGTGTTGAGCAACTACAATTCCGTTAATCCTATAAATTTATATTATAATTTATTAATTTATTTAAAGTAAATAAATTGTAATGAAAATAAATAAAATTAAATAGTAAATCTTAAGTGGAAGTACATCTGTCAATTCATTGAATGTTCAAAATATTATGAGTCTTTATTTAGAAAAAAATACACATTGGTTGGCCTATTCATGAGCATACATCAAAAGTTACACGTTTAGGAGAATAGGGCATTATTAATACTATGCAAGGTGGTATGTGCTAGAAATGGGTAAACCACTATCAGTGAGTCTGCCAGTGGGGCACCGCCGCGCCAGACAGTGTCCCACATTGTCCCTCAAAAACATACCCCTTGTCCCCCCTTGGGCTTATTAGCAGGTGGTCACCCTAGTTAGGAGCTGCAAGTCCTGAAAATGTTTTAATTTCACGGTAAATTATTTTAATTTATTTCACTGTTATGTTTCAGTTAATAAATCTACAAACACATTAAAATAACACGAAGAAAATGACAAGTAACCTATTGACATAGCCTTTCTAAATTATAGAAAAACTGGGCACACAATGTTAACGTGTGTCTACTTTGTTTGAATTTAATGAATTTGAATTCGTTTAACCACAATATTTATCTTGAATTTATCTGTGACCTCAGCTCAAATTACTGCCGCGGCAGATTACGTCATAAAGAGAATAAACTGACACTTTTCAAAGTCTGTGATTACAGCGCCACTCAGCGGTAAAAGGCAGCAAATACACATCCCAATTTTGCCGCCGCGGGAACGGCGGCGGTAAAAGTCTCATTCTGGTTGACCACCATCTGTAATTACCTAATACCTACAAAAAAGTCTCTTGGAGCGTAGCCCTAAACACAACAGGAAGTCAGCCATTTTGAACTTCCTCTCAGATTTTTGTGCAGTTTTTGCCATTTTCAGGCCTCATACTTTAACGAACTCCTCCTACAGTTTTAATCTGATCATCTTCAAATTTGGTGAGTGTAATCTTCAGGCCTTTGCGACGTTAAATTGCGAAGATCTTGAGTTTTCGTCGAAGTGCGGGTCCTCGGCGGCCTGACAAATTTCGATGTTTCGCCATGAAACAGGAAGTTGCTGTAACTCAGGCATGGAATGTCCAATCTGCCCCAAACTTCACACTTTTGATAAGAGTTCTGTCCTGAACACATGACCATGCTCATATTCAGTTATAGTCATAGCGCCACCTGCTGGCAACAGGAAGTGACATGTTTAACACTGTTATGGACTCCTAATAACATATAAAAAAGTGCCAGCAAGTGCTAAACATGCTAACAACATACTAGAAGCATGCTAAAACATGCTAGCAAACTCTTAGCTAAGTGCTAAAGCATGCTATTATTGCAATTAAATAGGAATTTGCTGTAACTCAGGCATGGAATGTCCAATCTGCCCCAAACTTCACACTTTTGATAAGCGTTCTGTCCTGAACACATCTACATGAGAATATTCAGTTATAGTAATAGCGCCACCTACTGGTAACAGGAAGTGTCATGTTTAACACGTTGATGCCATTCTAGCAACATGTTAAAAATGCCATTGACTTCTAAACATGCTAGAAACATGTTAAAACATGCTAGCAATACTTAGCTAAGTGCTAAAGCATGCTAATTCAATGAAACAGGATGTTGTTGTTACTCAAGAAGGCAATGTCCAATCTGCCCCAAACTTCACACTTTTAATAAACGTTCTGTCCTAAACACATGACCATGCTCATATTCAGTTACAGTCATAGCGCCACCTGCTGGCAACAGGAAGTGACATGTTAAACACTGTTGTGGACATATAAAAACATATAAAAAAAGTGACAGCAAGTGCTAAACATGCTAACAACATACTAGAAACATGCTAAAACATGCTAGCAAACACTTAGCTAAGTGCTAAAGCATGCTATTGCTGCAATTAAATAGGAATTTGCTGTAACACAGGCATGGAATGTCCAATCTGCCCCAAACTTCACACGTTTGATAAGAGTCATGGCCTGAACACATCTACATGAGAATATTCAGTTATAGTAATAGTGCCACCTGCTGTCAACAGGAAGTGACATGTTTAACACTGTTGTGGTCTCCTAATAACATATATAAAAGAGCCAGCAAGTGCTAAACAGGTTAGCAACATACTAGAAACATGCTAGCAAACACTTAGCTAAGTGCTAAAGCATGCTATTACTGCAATTAAATAGGAATTTGCTGTAACTCAGGCATGGAATGTCCAATCTGCACCAAACTTCACATGTTTGATAAGAATCATGGCCTGAACACATGTCTATGCTCAAATTCAGTTATAGTAATAGCGCCACCTACTGGCAACAGGAAGTGACATGTTTAACACGTTGATGCCGTTCTAGCAACATGTTAAAAATGCCATTGAGTTCTAAACATGCTAGAAACATATTAAAACATGCTAGCAATACTTAGCTAAGTGCTAAAGCATGCTAATTCAATGAAACAGGACTTTGTTGTTACTCAAGAAGGCAATGTACAATCTACCCCAAACGTCACACGTTTGATAAGAGTTATCTCTTGAACACATGTCCATGCTCATATTTAGTTATAGTCATAGCGCCACCTGCTGGCAACAGGAAGTGACGTTTAACACTGTTCTTGACTCCTAATAACATATAAAAAAAGCCAGCAAGTGTTAAACATGCTAACAACATACTAGAAACATGCTAAAACATGCTAGCAAACTCTTAGCTAAGTGCTAAAGCATGCTATTATTGCAATTAAATAGGAATTTGCTGTAACTCAGGCATGGAATGTCCAATCTGCCCCAAACTTCACACTTTTGATAAGAGTCATGGCCTGAACACATCTACATGAGAATGTTCAGTTATAGTAATAGCGCCACCTACTGGCAACAGGAAGTGACATGTTTAACATGTTGATGCCGTTCTAGCAACATGTTAAAAATGCCATTGAGTTCTAAACATGCTAGAAACATGCATGTTAAAACATGCTAACAATGCTTAGCTAAGTGCTAAAGAATGCTAATTCAATGAAACATGACTTTGTTGTTACTCAAGAAGGCAATGTCCAATTTGCACGAAACTTCACACGTTTGATAAGAGTTCTGTCCTGAACACACATCCATGCTCATATTCAGTTATAGTCATAACGCCACCTACTGGCAACAGAAAATGACATGGTTAACACAGTAATGCAGTACTAACCACATAATTATTGTGTACTAAGCATGCTAGAAACAGACTAAACATGCTAGCAACACTTAGCTGAGTCATGAAGCATGCTATTATCACCATTATACAAAACATTTTGTAACTGACTTTGACATACTCTTACTATATATACCTCCTTAAATGTACATTTCCAAACCATGCTCTGCCTTCCTAAAGCCACCGAGTGTTGATGGCACGGGTGCGAGGGCCCTTTCATCGCTGCTTGCAGCTTTAATTTATTATTATTATTATTATTATTATTAGGGCCCAAGCCCTGAAAGGGCCCTATTGTTTTCGGTAGGATTATTAGGGCCCAAGCCCTGAAAGGGCGAAGGCCCTATTGTTTTCGTTAAGATTATTAGGGCCCAAGCCCTGAAAGGGAGAGGGATAAAATTGTTAGGGCCCAAGCCCTGAAAGGGCGAATTGTTTTCGGTAGGATTATTATTATTATTATTATTTTGTCAAAAAAAATATTTCGGGCACTTTTGGGGCCCTTAACATGCTCAAAAACTCTTGAAACTTTGCACACGGGTCAGAACCCGGGCTGAAGCTGGTACCCGGGCGTGGCAGGGGGCTCGACAGCGCCCCCTGGAATGGTGTCCGAAAACTTGGTTCATATATCAAACACGCTTGCATGAATTAGTATGAAACTCGGTACACATATAGATCTCATCGGGCCGAACAACGTTCGTGCTCTAAGTTTTAAACCAGCCAAACAGGAAGTCGGCTATTATGGGTTGTTTGGAAACGCATGCTGTGGAATTTGAAATACTCCTCCTAGGCAATTCTACCGATTGCCACAAAACTCGGTGTGCATGAAGTCAAGACATTGAGGACGCTAAATTGCGGACGGATTTTTGATATCTCGAACGGTTTGGCCGTGGCGAGGAAATGAATTTATGGCGAATAAGGGACACAGGAAGTGTGTTATAACTTCAGCATACATTAACTGATCTTGCTGAAACTTCAGCAGTGTGTTTGTTGTAAGAGGCCGATCACATGGACGTGACTATTGTGAGTCAATGTTATAGCGCCATCAACTGGCAGCAGGAAGTGTGTGACTTTCAAAATGCTTTGAAATCACCCCCTTATTTTTACCCGATTTGCTTCAAACTTTATGTGTATAATGTAAACACACGGCAGATGTAGACCTGTGAAAGGATTATTGATGTCTTAGATACTGTTGCCGTGGCAACGCATCAAACTTTAATATTCTTTTCGGATACATTTGAGACTCTTAGCATGCTTGAAATTGGATGAAACTCGACAGACACATAACACTTATTAGCCAGTAGACATGTGAAAAGTTTCAGAAACGGGCGTGGCAGGGGGGCTCAACAGCGCCCCCTTGAACGGGGTCTGAAAACTTGGTCCATATATCAAACACGCTTGCATGAATTAATATGAAACTCGGTACACATATAGATCTCATCGGGCCGAACAACTTTCCCTCTGTCAAGTTTCACGCCAGCCCAACAGGAAGTCGGCTATTATAGGTTGTTTGGAAAACGCTTGCTGTGGAATGTGAAGTACTCCTCCTAGAGAATTCATCCCATTCCCACCAAACTCGGTGTGCATGAAGTCAAGACATTGAGGATGCTAAATTGAGGATGGATTTTTGATATCTCGAACGGTTTGGCCGTGGCGAGGAAACAAATGTATGGCGAGAAAAGAGAGACACGAAGTGTTATAACTTCTGCATACATTAACTGATCTTGATGAAACTTCAGCAGTGTGTTCATGGTAAGAGGCCGATCAGATGGATGTAACTATTGTGAGTCAAAGTTATAGCGCCACCAAATGGCAGCAGGAAGTGTGTCACTTTCAACATGCTTTTGACAAAAGTGGGG
>NC_137143.1:10447420-10499926 GCF_949319135.1 Squalius cephalus
CATAATTTTAGAGATGATATCCTCAGAATTGAAATGAAGCATGACCACAGTTGTGGCTACACTTTAGTTGTGGTTATAAGTTGCTATCCTAAATTCACATAATATTTTTATACATTTAATAAATATATTCTTAATATTTGTTGTTTTTGTTTTTATGTTTGAGCTTATATATCTCAATATTAATAACAGTCTGGTTAATTTTGAGTCTTGAACTGTAAACTCTCAAGGGTTGGCTTTCTAAATATATGTTGGTTATGTGTCTATTCAGAATGACTTATGAGCAGCAACCTTTTTATTTTGGGTATGTCATGTATGCAGCCCTTGCCAAAATTGGGGGTGAGGGGTAAGGGGTGTGACACGAGCGGGTGCTTTTAAATCGCTAATATAAAAGTGAAAGTAAAAAATGGACGTCCGCACGGACATTGATAATGGTGCACGTTGGAAAGAATGATACTTTTAAACATAACACTAAACCGCCATTAGGTGTCGCCAGGCGACCATCTTAATGAGCGAGTCATTGATTCATTCGTTCAAACGATTCGTTCGAATGACTGAGTCATTCATGATTGAGACAGTTGTTTATGGATTGACCATTGAATCTTTGAGTCAACCGATTCGTTTCAAAATGCTGAATCATTCAGTAATGAGAAAACATGTTGCTGTGAGATGCGCGATGGTTCTGCTGTGATCTTTGTTTAACTATTTTTGCTGCTGAAACAGAACAAAAACAGTCAATATTGCATCTAAAATGTAAGTGACTTAATTGTAACTGTTTATTAACCTGTTGTATGAAATCAATGTCACAGTTTTAATCGTGATTGTATTCAGGAAATAGTAGCCTACTCGTCAAGTGAGGTTGCTTAACTCTATCATATGTTATAAAATATATAAAAACTCCATATTTGTAATTTTTATAGTCAGTATGTTGTTAACTGGGTTGCTTTTTTGTGTGCTGCGCTCATTTGTTTACAATTCTCCTGGAGAAGCTGCATGAGCCTCAGCAGGGCAACCTTGTTACCATTGATCAGTAATACATTTATTATTAACTGCTGATTGCAACTTAAAATGAATGTAATGAAATTAGAATAATCTCTCGTTTTAGTGATTCCCAAGTTATTTTTTGTTATTGACGTTCTATTCAGGCTATACTCTGGTCGGGCAAGTAAAATTCTCTTTCAGGTAGGCCTATTGTATTTATATATAAATATATTAGGGATGTGACTGTGATAAAAATTTTCCCACCGGTTAATCGACGTGTGACACCGCTGAGGGCTTTTAAATCGCTAACTTAAAAGCGAAAGTAAAATACAGACATCCGCACAGACATTGATAATGGTGCGGAGTAGAGCGAGCATTTTCAATGTATTCCTATGGAAGTAGGAATGAACTAAAACATTTTATTTATGTTTTTATGTGTCCACTGTTCAACCGCAACCGCGTCACACACACACACACACATTCCAGAATTGCAATCTTGACATCGCAGCCTGTTCATTATAGCCCTAATACAATATAATAATACAAATAGTCAACCTAACATATACGAATTATACTGCTCTGTTTAAATAGTCAGTAGTACAATTTGTACCATTCACAGTAAGCAGAGCTCCACTGTGATGTTTCCAAGCACATTTTTGCGTGTGTGAAGAGGATAATTTTTTCCATCGATATTGGAACACGAGTGAAGTACAAAGCCTATAATAAAGAATAGTTTAGGATCCAAATACATCGCAAATATTGAAACATTTTGATTCTAATGAGAGGGTTACGTGAGACCAACACGGCTTACTTTCGTTTTTATTTTTACATTAAATTTAAAGGATTTGTTGTGGAATATTTTGAGTGTATCATAAAATCAGAATAAGGTAAGACAAGTAATATTTTCTGTCTTATATGTATGTATATATATATATATATATATATATGTGTGTGTGTGTGTATATACATATATATAGATATAGATAGAGATAGATAGATAGATAGATAGATAGATAGATAGATATTTATATATACATATATATATATATATATATATATATATATATATATATATATATATATATATGTATATGTGTGTGTGTGTATATATATATATATATATATATATATATATATATATATATATATATATATATATAAATATAGCTGCGAGCAGCGATGGAGGGCCAAAGCCGGCGGCACCGCCACCCTGGTGCCTTTAGGTAACTAAATTCACCAGGGTTGCGGTGCCACCGGCTTGGGCCCATAATCGCTGCTCGCAGCTATATTTGTTTTTCAAGGTTTCAGGGGCTTTTGGGGCCCTTAACGTGCTCGAAAACTCTTGAAACTTTGCACACAGGTCAGAACCTGCGGCCATCAGGGCCAGGCTGAAGCTGGTACCCGGGCGTGGCAGGGGGGCTCAACAGCGCCCCCTTGAATGGGGTCCGAAAACTTGGTCCATAGATCAAACTAGCTTGCATGAATTAATATGAAACTCGGTACACATATAGATCTCATCGGGCCGAACAACTTTCGCACTCTTAAATTATACACCAGCCCAACAGGAAGTCAGCTATTATGGGTTGTTTGGAGAACACTTGCTGTGGAATTTGAAACACTCCTCATAGAGAATTAATTCAATCGCCACCAAACTTGGTGTGCATGAAGTCAAGACATTGAGGATGTTAAATTGCGGACGGATTTTTGATATCTTGAACGGTTTGGCCGTGGTGAGGACACGAATTTATGGCGAGAAAAGAGAAATACGAAGTGTTATAACTTCTGCATACATTAACTGATCTTGATGAAACTTCAGCAGTGTGTTCGTGGTAAGAGGCTGATCAGATGGATGTAACTATTGTGAGTCAAAGTTATAGTGCCACCAACTGGTAGCAGGAAGTGTGTCACTTTCAAAATGCTTTTGACAAAAGTGGGGGGGTTAGTTTTACCCACAGTTATAAAAATCAGTACATATATTGGTCTCATCGACTCGGACAACTTTCTAATTTACAGTCATTAGCTCCGACCAACAGGAAGTCAGATATTTTGTTTTGAATGTTGATTTTTTGGATATTTCAGACTCTGAGTTTTTAGCTACTCCTCCTAAGTGTTTAAAAATAGCCAGAATGTTTTTTAGTCCAAAAAATAAATTAATCATGTCATTTATAGAGCTATACTGCCCTCTTGTGTTCAAAATCAGGTAGGCCTATAGTATTTATATATAAATATATTAGGGAGGTGACTGTGGGAATATTTTCCCACCGGTTAATCGACGTGTGACAGCGCTGAGGGCTTTTAAATCGCTAACTTAAAAGCGAAAGTAAAATACGGACATCCGCACAGACATTGATAATGGTGCGGAGTAGAGCGAGCATTTTCAATGTATTCTTATGGAAGTAGGAATGAACTAAAACAATTTATGTATGTTTTTATGTGTCCACTGTTCAATCGCGCCCGTGCCACACACACACACATTCCAGCATTGTAATCTTGACATCGCAACGTTCATTATAGCCCTAATAAAATCTAATAATAAAATAGTCAACCTAACATATAAAAATCACACTGCTCTGTTTAAATAGTCAGTAGTACAATTCGTACATTCACAGTAAGCACCTCTCCACTGTGATGTTTCCAAGCACATTTTTGCGCGTGTGAAGAGGATGATTTTTTCCGTCGATATTGGAACACGAGTGAAGTACAAAGCCTATAATTAAGAATAGTTTAGCATCCAAATACATTGCAAATATTGAAACATTTTGATTCTAATGAGAGGGTTACGTGAGCCCAACACTGCTTACATTCGTTTTTATTTTTACATTAAATTGAAAGGATTTGTTGTGGAATATTTTGAGTGTATCATAAAATCAGAATAAGGTAAGACAAGTAATATTTTCTGTCTTTTATATATATATATATATATATATATATATATATATATATATATATATATATATATAAATATAGCTGCGAGCAGCGATGAAGGGCCAAAGCCGGCGGCACCGCCACCCTTTAGGTAACTAAGGCACGGGGGTTGCGGTGCCACCGGCTTGGGCCCGTAATCGCTGCTCGCAGCTATATTTTAAGTTGATTTTTAGCAAAAAACACTTTGTTCATTCAAAATTGTACGTTCTCATTAATGTGTAATCACTTCAGCCAACTAATTAAGTATTCTCGTAAGTGTATAATCTGCCATTTAGAATACATACGAGCGAGTCGCTCGAATGGCGGAAGCCATGTTGCGCATCCATCTTGAAAATATATTAGACAAAGAGGGACATACCTGGAAATTCAAGCTTCGCCTTTCGCGTTTTTACACTCAGTGGCACCGAGACGAATGCAAGAGGGAGATTACTCGCGACTGCCGGCAGATTTGAAATAATACGGCCACCATAGGAGTTAAAACGCCCTCGGAATGGGAGGGGCTAGAAAGTAATATTCAGTTGGTAGTCATATACAATTTCACCACTAGATGGGAGTAAATCCTACACAGTTTAGCTTTAACATTAAGGTTGACAACTTTGATTATGCTTTCTATGCCACAACTGATAAGATGAAGTGCTTTAACTGTGGTGGAGTAGGCCATCTGATTCGGATTTGCCCCAAAAGGAATAAAGAGGATAATTTATCGACTGATGGGCAAAGCATGATGGAGGCTAGTCTAAGTAGTGATGATGAGGAAAGGGTTGAAGCAGGGACTTCTAATGCTCCCATTCTGAGTGTGAAAAATGTTTTTGAAGGAAGATGAGTTGAATGCTCCTGCTGTAGTGAGTGAAGGAGTCAGTGATGTCATTACTGAGTCAGTTTTGACAAAGGATAAAAGTGATAATGTGAAGTGTCAATCATTCGAACTCTGTGATGATGTTGACCTAGAATCAGATACAACTGAGTTCAAAATTCCAGGTAAAAGGAAAAGTTCAAGTGAAGTTCAAATTCTTAAACAGAAAAAAAAACAAATGTAGTTGATGATGATGATGACAAAGAAGGGATGGAAAGTGGCAATGAATCTTCGGATTCAAATTTCAGTTTTTGTCAAAGAGCTTCATCCAGTCATGATTATGACGTAGAAGACATTAAACTGACATCAAACAATTTGTTGACAAAACCAAGATGTTTATGGCGGAAAGCGGATTCACAAACAAAGAAATCTATCGATTAAAGAAAATTGTACGAATTTTAAGCCCTGATCTTGTAAATGATAATATCTAAAAAGCCAAACATGACGCATGGGTTTCTAGTTTTGTTTTTATCAGCTTTTGCTTGTTTTTTATTTTCTTCTTTTCTTTTAAAAATAAATTAAATTAATATTGCTTCCTTGAATATTAATGGAGCTAGAGATTTTAAGAAAAGAATGGAAATTTATGAATTTGTGAAACAAAACAAGTTAGATGTGGTGATGCTACAAGAAACTCATAGTGATCTAAAAAATGCTTCTGATTGGGCTAGAGAGTTGGGGTGGTTTTTCGTTTTTAAGTCATAATACTTCACTTAGTAGAGGAGTAGCCATTCTTTTTGCAAAAAGGTTTAACCCACATTCTTTTCAAGTAGGAGAAATAGTAAAAGGTAGACTTTTAAAAGTAAGAGCAAACTATGACAAGAATGTTATTGTTTTTATTTGTGTGTACTGTCCTGTCTCTGCAATAGAGAGAATGGTGTTTTTAAATATATTGTGTTCTGTGGTACAAAAATGTAATCAAGAAGTTTTTGGTTTTGGGAGGTGATTTTAACTGCACAATCTAATCTAGACAGGAATCTTTTAGAACCTTATATACCTTCTAGAAATCGATTGATTCAATTTGTTAAGATGCATGAACTGTGTGATGTTTAGACGATTAAAGGGCATGCAAAAACAGTATACTTGGACTCGTGTGCATGATAGAATAATTTCTAAGGCAAGATTGGACAGGTTTTACGTTTTCAAACACCATTATAATGTTATAAGGAACTGCCACATTGTAACTGTTAGTTTTTCTGACCATTGTATGGTCAAATGTTCCATTTTTTTAAACCCCAAAGTGCTTATTGGCAATTCAACACTGCATTATTAAGTGACAAACATTTTAAAGAATGTTTTAACTTTTTTGGAAGGATTTTAAAACTAAGAAAGGTTTTTATAACTCTGTACAACAATGGTGGGATGTAGGAAAAGCCCAAATTAAGCAACTTGGTTTAGAGTTTACTCAAAACATCACTACAGAGACTAATTTTAGAATGAGTTTCTTGGAGGCTGATATTTTAAAACTCCAAGAATTGGCAGAGTCTACAAGAGGTGTCTTAGACTTACTTTTAGATAAAAAAATAACAATTGGCTGATCTACTTGGTTCCAGGACACAGGGGGCCTTGGTCAGGTTGAGATTTCAAAATATGAATCAAATGGATGCTTCAACTAAATTATTTTTTTATTTAGAAAAAAAGAATGGTCAAAGTAGAACCATTCATGCTTTACGATCTGATTCTGGATTTCTTTTGACAGATCTTTTGGATATTCGCAGTTGGTTTTGCCGTCGTAAGGGCAGTTGTTTTTTATGAGAATTTATATGTGAAGTTGCTGTAGAGCTAGAAAATGAGGGTGAGTTCTTCTTTGAAAACTTACCTCAGGTGCCTGAAAGCATCAACACTGGAATTTATGGCCCTCTTAGTATGAGTGAGCTACAGAAGGCACTTCAAGGGATGGTGTCTGGAAAAACACTAGGCATCGATGGTATACCAGTGGACTTTTACAAGTCTTTTTGGTCAACAATAGGAGAAGATCTCCTAGAATTGTTGAATACCAGTCTGGCAAGGGGTAAACTGCCTCAAAGTTGCCGAAGAGCTGTGTTGACCCTCCTACCGAAAAAAGGAGATCTTGGAGACATAAAGTGTTGGAGTCCAGTTTCTTTGCTCTGCAGCGATTACAAGCTTTTATCGAAGGTCTTAGCTAACAGACTGGCTAATGTAATGGACAGTGTTTTACATCCTGATCAAACCTACTGTGTCCCAGGTAGATCGATATTTGACAACATTTATTTTTTTCGTGATCTTATCAAAGTCTCCAAGATGCTAAACCTAAATTGTGGTTTTATTTCGTTAGATCAAGAGAAAGCTTTTGATCAGGTAGAACATTGTTTATTTATGGAAGGTTTTAAATGCATTTGGCTTTAGTGAGAGTTCTATTAACTACATTAAAGTCCTTTATAATGATGTGGAGAGTATTTTAAAGGTCAATGGTAGTTTATGTACTCCTTTTACAGTTTTTAGAGTTCATAAACACCAGAGGAGAACTGGCCCCCAACTGAGCCTGGGTTCTCCCAAGGTTTCTTTTTCTCCATTAGGTCACCTGATGGAGTTTTAGGTCACCATTAGGTCTCTTGATGGAGTTTTTCGGTTCCTTGCCACTGTTGCCTTTGGCTTGCTCAGTTGGGGATATTTTGGGGATATTTAATTTAATTTTATCAATCAATAAATTCCACTAGAAACAAACCTTGTTGTATTATTTTAATTTAATACTGTGAAGCTGCTTTGATACAATCTGTATTGTGAAAAGCGCTATACAAATATACTTGACTTGACTTGACTTGACTTGACTTAGAGGCATAAGACAGGGTTGTGCATTATCTTTGATGTTATATTCTTTAGCAATTGAGCCTTTGTTAAATTAGATAAGGTGTAAACTTCAAGGTGTAATTTTACCAGAATGTAGGAATAAATTCATACTGTCGGCTTATGCAGATGATGTGATCATGTGTAGGACAAAGTGATATTCAGGCTTTGTTAAATTTTATGAAAACTTTTAAAATATATATATTCTGCTAATATAAACTGGAAAAAAAGTGAAGCTTTTTAAATAAGGGATTGGAAAAATGATAAACCAAAATTTCCTATGGGCCTGGAGTGGGGAAAATTAGTTTTAAATATTTAGGAGTTTTTATTGGAGATGAAGTAGTTACACAAAAAAAACTGGGAGGGTATAATTGAAAAAAGTTAAAGGTCGACTTGGGAAATGGAAATGTCATAGGGCGAGTTTTTTAGAGGGCAAGTTTTAATTGCTCATAATTTAGTGGCTTCTTTGCTGTGGCGCAAGTTTGCTTGTCTAGATCCCCCATTAACTTTGTTAACAAAACTACAAGCACTGCTTGTGGACTTTTCTGGGGATAAGCTGCATTGGGTCCCGCACTTATTGACAACAAAATAGGGACTCTTGGCCTTTTGCTGGAAGTAGCTGGACTTGATTTTAAAAACAAGGAAGCAACATCTCGATGTCTTGGAATCAATTCTACTCGCGTTATAGCACAACTTCTTCAGAGATGGGAATCTGCTATAAGTGACCAAGAGAGACTTTTGTTATTGGACTATAAAAACGTACTGTGTAATCCAGACTCTGACAAAGACAAAAAAACAGAATGGAGAGTCTTTTACAGACCGCCTTTGACCAAAAAGACAGGTGATTTACAATAGAGAATTGTTCATGGTGTCATTGCAGTCAATGCTTTTACTTCTGTTTTAAATCCTGAAAGCACTGATAAGTGTCCTTTTTGTGATGACAGAGAAACTATTTTTCATGCTTTTTTAAACTGTTACAGACTTGAACCACTGTTTTCTGTTTTAAAAGATGTTTTTAAAAAATGTAATGAGGTATTCTCACAAGAGATTTTCATTTTAGGATGTAAATATGTCTTAAAGAAAAAGATTGTGTGTCGACTGCTTAATTTTGTGGTGGGACAAGCAAAAATGGCCATCTATTTGAGCAGGAGAAAAAAATCTGAACAGGATGTAGTACAAAACATTGTTGTATTGTTTTTTAACTTGGTACAATCTAGAATCTTAATAGATTTGTATTATTATAAATGTATTGATGGTCTGCTTTCCTTTGAAAATATTTGGTTAATCTTCAAATGCTGTGAGAAGCAAGTGGTGAATAATGCCTCTTTCTGCAGTCAAGGACTGGGAGTTTAGGGAGTCAGATAAAATGCTTCCAATTAAAAAATATTTATGAACGTCAGTGGGCATGTTATGCGATGTTGAGGAAGACCAAGGTTGATGAAGATGAACCGGAAAATGTACTCATGATAAAAGGAACTAGGAGGCCTTATTATAATCTGCTCATTTGTTTATCCAATCAATTCTGAAAGCCTTTGTTCAATAAAAAATGTATTTTATTGGTGATTTTCCACAGGCCATGTCGGATTCTGCAGTCAGGTGCAGTTGCTCTCAGCTGACTGTGCTGATCAAAAGTACATTGGGAAACGACTTGCTGACGACACAGCTTAATGTTTATTGGTTTAAACAACTATCATGTATTGTTCTCTTTTAAAATGTTTGATTTTGAAACTGATATTATGTTTGTGTGTATAAATTATGTGTGAATATTCCCAAACTCTCAGAGAGTGCAATCTCTCTATGGGATATGTGATTGTTGTCATATTTATAAAAAATGTAAAACAAAGTTTTACATTATATTAACATTGTACATTAAACTTTGAAGGAAAACATGTCTTTTGGAGGGAATTAAATAAGTACTTTGGATGTCTTGTTCATCATATTTCTTTCCATATAAAAGCACTAGAACTTAAATTACATCCAGTTTATTAGCAACATGAGTGTGAATCCGCTTTTGATCTCGCAGGTGAATGATCCACTACGAGAAGAGAGAACTGTCTGTCTTGCCTGCACTTTTTTCACTGCTCTACCCACTGCAGCTGCCTACTCTTGCCTCAATTTCAGGTGAGGCGAGGCACATCTCAAACGAGCCTATTGTTTGATAGACCAGCTTTAACCATGTATTGCTTTCTTTTGAAAATAAATACTAAATTCAGCATTAACATTGGGTATGGAGATCCTTTCATGGATTATCTGCGTCAAACAATCCTTCAACTTTTACACAAGGTGGGTGGCTTTAATTTGGATTACTTTTGGACAATAAAGCCCCTCCAATACATAAAATATAAAAATATATATTTGTTCATGCCCATTCCAACATTACATATTTTAATATGTTTGTCCATTAATATAAGACTCAAACTGTAATCTTTGTGTGCCAAAATCACATCGATCATTTCTTGACAATCTTCCAATATTTAACTTGCAGATCTGAGTGACATTTAATTGGTATCTCACCATGTCATCAGTGATGTAGAGGCGGAGGGCGCTAGCACTGTGGTACACAAAGCCTGCTGAGTTGATGGAGAAGGCAGATACTCCAATATACAGCATATTAGTGTCCTGATAAGGCAATGAGAAAGGTGTTGGGGAGAATGGGGGCTCCTTGTGTTGTCCAATGTTGTAGAATTCACCCTATAAAGTGTGAAAACATCTAAATTTAGCAATACAATTAGGTTTTTTTTTTTTTTTTTAGAGAGAATTTGAAATGTTTTAGAGAAATATCAAATATATGGTAGATCTTAAGACTACCTTTAAATCCAAGTCAATTGAAGTATTAGAAATGACAGGAGACCCCACCATGGAGTAGTCAATTTCAGCATATTGGTCAACTTTGGCTAAAACTTGAGGGTCAACAATATTATTATTATTATTATTATTATTATTTGGTGTTATCGGGAATTGTTTGAATAATGCTGGTTTTCATACCAATCTTGAATTATTAATAAATAATAATTTATCATATCACCATTTAATGTTTTCAGGTGGGGGTTCATTTCAGCAATGGAGTCAGCCACCAAAGGGCAGATCTGAAACAGCAGATAGATTGTTGTATGTGAAACTCTGGTATGCCCTTACATTGCTTCTCAGTTCTTTTAGCGGGCATAATAGAGGGCATTCACACAGCCTAGATTCCTTACCTGTTTCTGTAGAGCATTGCGTAAAGCCTTATTAATGAAGGAACTGAAGAGGTTATACAACCAGCTGTCATAAATACAGGAAATAATAGTGCAGAAAATTAAAATGTTTGTTCTAACACATTCATTAGATATAAACTCTTCAATTGTCATTTGTTTTTGTTTTTTTGTCAAATAACATTAATTCCTGATTTTATATTATTAGTATTCAACTATTACATAGTATTTAGATTGTTTAATTCAGTTACTATAATTTATCAGCTTATCAAATGTCCTCTTATAAGAAGTTAATACTGACCTGTCCTGCCTCACTGAACTTCTCTAACTCTCTTGCATCAAACAGTTACAAACAACTGTTTCCTACATCATAACTGTTACTGCATTACCCCCCCCCCCCCCCCCCCATTAAAAAAAATAATTTTCCTTAAAATTGACCCAACTATACAATCCTATGACGAAAGATACTGTAAGAAGTATAAATTTGTTTTCCTTTACAAAAAGGTTGTACAACTAAAAAATAACATGGCACCCAAACCCAAAGCTAATCTTCCCCTTTTACTTGAATCATTTAGAAAACAGCCACAGATTGCACTTCCTTTTTACATGTAAATGTAAATAATTAAATAATATAAAAAAAGAACAGTTATTTTGTGCAATGGATCCTTCTTCATTAAACTTTTAATTTGTAAGAGCAACTGTAATGACAGATTTCCCTTTCATCTGAATTGTGAAACTGACATAATATGGTAATTTAATATACATTTTTGACTTTGACTGCTTTGTGTTGCAGTTACCTGGCCCCACCATGAAATTTGACGTTGACATTTCCCACAGTTGCTGCACAGTTGGTCATGCTGACTGTTGGGCGGCCAGTGTCATCACTCATGACTGCAATAGTGGTGCTAATGGTCAGTTCACTCACAGCCAGATCAAATGATCCACTGTCTTTTCTGTGTGTGAAGTGATCAGATATTTAGCATTTTACATTTTTTTTTTCCGGAATTTAATTAATTTAGCTTGTGAGAATAAGTAATGTGGACACTCTACTTACATGATCCTGAGGTATTTGACTCTCCAATTTCCATGCAGATTGATGTAGGCGTCGCCAATTGAAAGCATGACTCCAGTGTTAGGAACTAACCCCAATGCTGATTTGGGAAGTCCCAGGTTTGCAATCTGCATCCTATGATGTATATTTGTGCTATTACCAGCAATCATATCATCAGCAATCCAGTAACTCCCCCAGGCCCATTTAATTTATAAAATTTATTTATAAATTAATTACATTTAATTTATATAAAATTATTGTGGGATCTCATTCAATGCTTTTCAGAATCTTTACTTTTTTGAATAATTTGGTTTCTGTATTTTTTAAATGAAACGATTACGATTTTAATGCCATTTTAAAATTTTTTAATTTATAGAGTAAAAATGTATTCATCTATTTATCAAAATAAATGGAAAATAGTACAAACTTTGCTTAAGTGATTATTTTGAACAAGTATTAACTTGTTCATTAACATTTTTCAAAACAAGGGTACAACGTGGCTAAAGGCACACCTTAAGAACAATGTCCTTTTCACTACTCCCATATTGTGTGATTGCAGAAAAAATAAATATGTTTGTATTGAACATTAATGGAGCAAAAGATTTTGTGTGAAAATAAATCATAAGAGTTGTTTATTTTAAATCTTATAAATGTACGAGATGGCAATGTGGGCCTTTTAGTCTGCCCACTGGTCCAACGACGGTTTCCAATAGAGTGGGTGAAATTTTCCTGCGCATTCAGTCTTTTCAGTGTGGCAAAGTAGTTTAATTCCAATTAAACTTTTATCTGACTCCATTTTATCATGACCTCGAATTTAGGTTAAAAGGCCAATTGATTTATCAAGACACTTGATTATTAAATTTAACTATTTTTTTAAAATTACACTCGTTCATTTGGATTTCTATAACACTTCGAATCTCGCACCGGCTGAGTGTACGAATCTCATAATAACACACTTGTCAGTCTTGGTCATTAGACAGAGGCAATTGACTAATACCCTTAGTTGCCGCACCATGCTTGCTTATTTCTAAAAGTATGCTATTTAGTCTCCATAGATCTATACACACTTAATTAAGGTATTAATTAAGTACACTACACTACATCTAATCAGAGGTCATGACCATTACCATAGAAATAAGCTGACTGACTTAACTTCCTCTAATGGTAACTTTATATAGAGTGGATCCATGAGTGAATGTATATTTATTTTAGCAGAAGCGCCACAAAATAATGCTTAACGAAAACCAAAGCGAAGATTTGGTCATTAGACAGAGGCAATTGACTAATACCCTTAGTTGCCGCACCATGCTTGCTTATTTCTAAAAGTATGCTATTTAGTCTCCATAGATCTATACACACTTAATTAAGGTATTAATTAAGTACACTACACTACATCTAATCAGAGGTCATGACCATTACCATAGAAATAAGCTGACTGACTTAACTTCCTCTAATAGTAACTTTATATAGAGTGGATCCATGAGTGGATGTATATTTATTTTAGCAGAAGCGCCACAAAATAATGCTTAACGAAAACCAAAGCGAAGATGATGAACTAACGACAAGAAAGCACAAAGAATTAACATACACAAAAGTAAATACAAACAAGAATTGGTTCTAGTTGCTCACGTATGGAGTGGAATCAAAGCAACCTCCGCGTCTCTTTTCAGGCCTTCCTGCACTCAAAAGTTTTTCTAATAGTAACCCGGGTCCTAAAGCTCTTTCCTGATCATAACCCTTAATTTTCCAGTGATATTCTTATGAGCTTTTGTAATGTCTCTCATCCATCTCTCTTTTTACAGTCTTTCTTTAAATCTCCCTCTTGCTGATAATGCTGATTGGCTACATGTTGTGTCTGGTTGTGTCGGTCCAACCAACTTTCAAACAGAGTTTTTCTTAAATATTGCTTACCCCAACTTTAATATGTTATATTTACCATCTGAATGTCATGTCAACAAATGGAAAAATCAGCCAGCTGTTTATTATTATGTAAATTATTGTGCCTTTAGCCACAACAATTTGGGCCTTTTACCCCAAATACCATACTTTTAAATATTCTTCTTATTGAAAAACTGTTGCTTTAATTACTTTGAACACAATTAAATTAAGAAGACCTTTGTTTCAAAATATATTAAATGTTTTTTGCTATTATCATTTGCTACTTAAATCTTCAACATTTTAAAAAATATAAAATATTAGATCAAATTAACACAGTATCAACTTTGCCCGCTATCGCGTCAAGGATCAGCCAAATTTCCATGTGCATCTTGAAAAGCGGATGTTTTGGAAGTGCTACAGCAAGTTTTTGTGCCTTCTAGTGGCTGAGAGGAAAATATAATCAAAGACTCTTTTTATCCTGGTGCGCCTTTTGCCCCGTTGTACCCCACTTGTATCAATACTTTTATAATGCCTTTTGCACCATGCTGGTAAGCCTTTTACCCTGTGTGTTGGGTAAATGGCCCATATTGCCACCCCATATAATTCTAAGATTTATAAACAAAACAAACCACTTTTATGATTTATTTTCACACAAAAGTTGTTGCTCCATCAATGTTCAATAACAACATATATATATTTCAGTCACATGTGTCCCTTTGTTTAGATTCCCACCACTGTTAAGTTTCTATGGTTACTGTGATTAGTTAGTTTGGTTCAGGTGTGTTCACCTCATAGTATATAAGTTCATGTGTGTTCCCTTTGAGTTTGTTCGGTCACGTTGACGGCTATACCTACTGTTTGTTGGGATCGCTACCCGTTTGGATTATTATTAGTAAAGTTTGTGTTGGAACTTTATTCATCTGAGTCTTAATCTGTCTGCCTTCACACGTTTGTTACACACACACTATGGGAGTAGCGAAAAGCACATCTAAAGGTGTGCCTTTAGCCCTGTTGTGCCCTACTATTCAACAAATAATTCTGTGAATATTACATCATCTTTTCAGAAGTTTGCCAGGCCAAGTAAATATATTTTATGTCTATATCTTAATTAGGGGACAATCCTAAAAAAAATCATTTAAAATCATGTTAAGTACAAATATAACCAAATGGGAGTAACATATTTCATAAAATTATTTTGATTTTGAAGATGTCAACCAAGTATAACAAGTATAACTTTTACAACCAAGTATAACTTTTACAATTACATAGTATGACCAGTCTTTTAAAGGGACATTCATCTTACCCTGTAAAACTATATTGGACCTTTCCAATAGGATCCACCTTTTCTGTGCCACTTATATCTGGCACTTTAATACTTCTGAGCTTTTGCTGGATTGAGGCAATTCCAATCTGTCGACCTGCATTCAAAATAAATACATTTAGAAATTGTACCTCAGAATTAGTGTCTTGAGATTTGGTTTAAATAGCTAACTGGTTAACTCCAGTTTAGCTCAAGCAAATTATTATTATATATGGACATGGATTGTTATTCCTACATCCTAAACATCCTGTAAGTTTCAGAACTCAAAGCTTCCTTGTTAGTCCAAAAAACACTTTATTGAAAAACCAAGCTCCAAAATAGACTCTTTTCGGATTTTGTCACATTATGACGTAGTAGTGTGACGAAAAAACGCCTCTATAGAAACCGTTTAAAAATCATAATACAGCATAGCATAATGCTATCCCTTCGCTTACACAGGAGAATTCTAAATAAATTCTAAGCAAATTGTTGTGCATCGCGATTTCAAAATAAAAGTTTAAATCCTCGCCCTGAGTTTTGAATTTTGATGACCACATATTACAGTGGTAAAAAAATTCACTGGCTGTAGCATTTCTATCGTAAAGAATGGCAGATATTTTTATTTTATTTTTATTTTTATATTTATGGTTTAATTAAATGCTGTTTGGCCAAAAACAAGGATTTGATCATGCTGTGTAACAACAACAACAACAACAACCACAACAACAACAACAACAACAATCACCAGACCGTTGGCGCCCTCTGCAGGCTTTTATTATGATACATAATTTATATTATGTATATTACATTATGTATTTTAACAGTGTTGTTCATAAAACCATAAAATTACATGCTTTGGTACTTTCTTTGAACCAAGTATTATTGCTTCATTGTTATTATATGCACAACAATACACTTCTGCTTAGGGCACCTATTTGTCCAGCAGCAGGCCTGGTGATACTTTTGATTGGTTCTCGTTTAAATTTGCTGTCCAACATGTCTGCCAATTACATCAATCCACATTGCCACTCAAAGCTTTAAAGGAGAACTCCGGTCAATTTTAACATTGAGCTCATTTTTTTGTAAATTTGGAGTGCTGTCAGTACAGAGAACAACGACAAAAATCGGTGTTGCCTACACCTTGTTATCCTCTGTTTAAAATTTGCACCCTGTTGACTTCAATGGGGCAAGTTTTAAACCTGCTTTTAGCCTCTTAACATCCTTGATGTGTCATTACAAGTGCCCAGCCATGTGAGTGATTCCTTCAGAGTGAACGTGGGTGAATCTGACTGCAGTAGATGTAAAAGATATTAATAAAAGTGATGTTAATTCAGCCAGCGCACATACCTGTATTTTCTTCCTGTTTTCGGTCGAAGTCCACAGTAATCGATTGTCGAGTTCACGCGCGTGATCATAGGTAACTAAACCTATGTGCGTGAACTCGACAATCGACTACTGTGGACTTCGACCGAAAACAGGAAGAAAATACAGGTATGTGCGCTGGCTGAATTAACATCACTTTTTATTAATATCTTTCACATCTACTGCAGTCAGATTCACCCACGTTCACTCTGAAGGAATCACTCACATGGCTGGGCACTTGTAATGACACATCAAGGATGTTAAGAGGCTAAAAGCAGGTTTAAAACTTGCCCCATTGAAGTCAACAGGGTGCAAATTTTAAAAAGAGGATAACACGGTGTAGGCAACACAGATTTTTGTCGTTGTTCTCTGTACTGACAGCACTCCAAATTTACAAAAAAATGAGCTCAATGTTAAAATTGACCGGAGTTCTCCTTTAAGCTACAACCTGTCGGAGAGTTGCCACCATGATGGGTGATAAAAATTCGTTCCAGTGCTGGAAATTTTCAAATAATTTCATCCAGAAATCTGTATTTAACCTCAGAACAATCTCAAACTAAAAATATGTGCTAAAGTCTGATTTTGTGGTGGCTGTGCTTTAAAATGAAATTATTATAATCTTAATTCAAGTGATGAAGTATTTTGAAAGTCTGACAGTAATCAGTGTGGAGTACTACTGTAAGGTTAACCCTGCCTGGTTTAAATGTTTGAAAATGATTAACGGTTGAAATTTAGAAAAGAAATTAAAAAGTAATCAAATGTAATCAGTTACATTACTTTAATAAAGTAACTGAATTATTACATTTTAAATAGGTACTTCTGTTACCCTAAAATAATTTGTATTTTATTACATTTCCAAAGCAACCTTCCAAACACTGCTCATGAGTACCCTTCTGAAACCTAAAATGTACAGACAAGCAGTTGTACACACCAAAACGTTATTTGCAATTCCGGTGACGTCCTCACTCTGAATGGCAGTTTAAACATCAGCTCCTCCGGGAAAACCACTTAATTGCCTGATTAAATAATCAGATATACAGTTTTTAGATTCTGTTTACCTCGAAAAGTGGGGCAAGAATGGGAAGAAGAGATGGAAACAAAAAAAATGTACCGTTGGAGAAAATGTGAACGAAGAAAATGCAGGGAACAGCTCTCCTACTCAGGTACAAGATGGCAAAGCTAACATGAGCCTTCAACCAAGTAATGTGGCAAGTTTAACAAAAGTTCTGGAGGAGATAAGGAGATAAGGGACTTTCGCAAAGACACAAAACAATAACTGACCGAGATTATCTCCGAACTAACCAGTGTTAATCAAAAATTGTTGAAATGAAAAAGTAGAAGATCGCATTCAAAATGTGGAACAGGTGATAAGCAAGATGATAAAAGTCATGAATCAACAAGAAAACAAATTACTCGACCAAGAAGGGAGATCTAGACGGGAGAATACAGTATAAGGTTCTACAATGTTCCCGAAGGAGCAGACGGCATGTCAATAATGCTGTTTGTGGAAAAGTTACTGTGAGACACGCTGGAGATCCGCCCAACTACGGACCTTGGCATCGAGAGAGCTCACCGCGTGCTTGACCCAAAACCCTCCGGCAACAGGGAAGATAAACCACCGTCAATAATAATCAAATAGCACCGCTACAAAATTAAAGAAGAGATTCTGCGCAACGCCTGGGGAAAAAAAGGAGGTGTTTTTGAATGAGAGACCAATATACTTTGACCAAGATTACCCTCTGGCAATTCTACAGAAACGTAAGGAATACTCTGAAGCTAAGAGAGTATTAAAACAGATCCGGCTTCAGACCCTGATCCCCGCTAAACTACAGGTGTTTTATGATGACGGGACGCGACTGTACCAGTCGGCAGAGGAGGCGACCGCAGACATGAAGGATAGGAGACTGCCCATCAGGGTAATCATGCCGAGGGAGAGCCTAGCAAAGCATCTATCCCGCACCACCAGGAAAATGGTTAGAGGTCTGAAACAACCAGGAGCAGAAGAAGAGCAAGAGAAGAACATTAGGGAGAGACTACGAGTTTTCAAAAGACGGCCCCTATCCTCTCCAGAAGAACTTTAAGTTTGGATTAATTTCAAATTTATGGTGAGCTAAGCAAACCTTTAAGAGATGGTGCAATGTTAAAGGGTTAGTTCACCCAAAAATGAAAATTCTGTCAGTAATTACTCACCCTCATGTTATTCCAAGCCCGTAAGACTTTCATTCATCTTCATAACACAAATTAAGATATTTTTGATGAAATCTGAGAGCTGGATCACTCCTCCATAGGCTCCTATGGGATCGAAACTTGCAAACCCAGAGGGTTATTAAAGACATCGTTAAAATAGTCCAAGTGACTACAGTGGCTCAACCTTAAGTTTATCAAGCGACGAGAATACTTTTTGCGCGCAAAAAAAACAACAAAAATAACGACTTAATTCAACTATTCATTTTGGTCTGTATGGGCCTGAATTAATTCACGTAGTGTAACAGCGCAGCCCGTCTGGGTTGTACGTCACACGCATCACACACATGACCAGCGTCGGCCAATAGTGAGCCTATGTGGTGACGTACAACCCAGACGCGCTGCGCTGTTACACTACGTGAATTCAAACACAACTCTCATTATTGACTTGCTGCACCTACACTCCCTTATCACCACTCACTACATATACACACACATCACCTTCACCTCAGTGTCTGGTCTCGTCTATACTTTACGACGTACAGACTACCTACCAGTATACTCACAGTGTGTATACACACTGTGAGTAGAGTATACACACTGTGAGTAGAGTATACTGTGAGGTGAGTATACACACTGTGAATATACTGGTAGAGATATACATCGTCTGTACATCTAAAGCATAGACGAGACCAGACACTGAGGTGAAGGTGATGTGTGTGTATATGTAGTGAGTGGTGATGTGGGAGTGCAGGTGCAGCAAGTCAATAATCAGGTGATTGGGAACGAGTGGGCTGATCATAGTGATTGGGTGATGAATGGTGCTGTGATGGTGTGGCTGACTCTTTGACAAATAAGCATAGATGCTGAAAAAGCATTTGGTTCAGTTAATTGGACTTTTCACAAATATAAAAACTATATAGTCCCTATATGATAACCCCAATGCTAAGATTAAAATCAATGGATACTTATCAAATAGTTTTACCCTAGTGTCACGAACTGCTCCGAGACACAAAGGTTGAGATCCAAATGCAGCTTTAATTAAGGGGCAATCCAGACTCGTAATCCAATATTCAGGCAATTGGTCAAAACACAGGTAGGCCGTCCAAACAAACATATAAACAAACAAACAAACAAACAAACAAACAAAACAGGCAGGGGTCAGAGGCAAAAGAGTAATCCATAGAACAGGCAAGAAATCCAAAAACCAAGAGACATGAAACCAGGGAAAACGCTCGGAAATGCAGTGCAACAACATACAAAACTTCGCAGTGAGTGAATGAGTGAACATGGTATAAATAGGCTGAGACTAACAGGGTGATGAGACATAGGTGAATGCAATCAGTGACCTGTTCACAGGTGAATTGCAACCAATATGACCTGCTCCTCGTTCTCCCTGATCTTGCACAGGGAACTGTTCCCCAATCAGCTGAGCCGTCTGGGGATGGAGTCTCCATTCTCCAGGAAGAGGCTGAAACCGTGAGGGATCGTCGGCTGCACGGTTCAGGTTTCCCAGGATATAAATGGCTCGAAGCGACCTCAGATGCACCCTTCGCCTCAGATAGACCTCTGTACGCATGACAGGGGCATTGCCACCGATCATGGTGTAGCGGACTCCCTGGAAGCGGGGAGGAAACCGTGCAAACTGAATCGCATAGCTGAGCCTGATGGTTCTCGCGACCCGGCGGGACACGTTGGGAAGCTCTAGCCAAGCTCCCAAGAACTGTACCAGCAGGGTCATGCGAACCACAGACGTACCCTCGATTAAGTTGCGAGGCGGAATGACCAGCCCGGACGTGGGAGGCATAGCGTCCTGGTGTGGGGGCACGGTCATTTGCCGTGTCCTGACAGAGGAGCCCAGGGAAGGACCAGCGTTCCACGGGGGCCTGCTCTGCCAGGGGTCTGGCGACAGAGGGGGACGAAGGTGGCGAGGCAGAGCGTTGCACACTGCCATCCATGGCCTCTTGGGGCTCGGAGGAAGGGGCATCAGTTCTTAGAAAACAATGGTGGCAGCAGTACGGTAACCCTCAGATCACCCTGGCCACCAGCCAAAGTATCCCCTCTCGAGGAAGAGATGGATTGGGGTGTGGCAGAGGGGACTCTACCCACACGGAGATCATTGAGTCTCGATCTAAACATTGCAATGGTCATGTTCCCGCAATGAAAACATGACTCATCCACGAGCGCTGCCGGGCGTGATTAAGCCCAACACGCCAAACAGCGCTTGTGACCGCTAGGCAGATGAATCACACACCCACATCCAGAAAACACACGGGCGAGCCGTCTTGAAAAAGATGTGCCACGTGTAGCTCTTTTAGAGAGAGGAAAAAGCTCAGCAGAGTGCTGAAGCGCCCAGGGAGAAGCACACACACTGTCGGCAGATCACTGCACAGATCAGCAGGGCAGTGTGATCTCGCTGGAACGCGCCGTTGCACCAACACACTGGAGAGCCGCTCGTCTCGTAGAGTGAAGATAATTCAGAATGGCTTGTGGGAGTGAAGAAAACTCTTGGCTCCGAAGCGAAAACATAACTGCATGTTGCCAGCGTACTTCCTTATATATCCACGAGGTGGGGCGGAGTTACGCTATGCAAATTCCGCAGACCCATGGCATTTTCTTGCCATTGGCTCGTTTTGTATACTCGAAGGTGAGAGGCTTTTTAAGCGAAACCCCATTCGTCGTCACATTGTAACTTGTAGTGACCACGAAAGGGAACAGTTGTTAGACATTTTGCACTTGATCCACTTACTCACCGCTCATTTCCCATCACAGACTCGCCGCCCTCGCCACACAGTTAAAACAGGTCAAATATGCATTTTGGTCTAGGACTAGGCTTAAGCCTTGTCTGTAAAACCGTGGGTAAATGTCTGGGAATTTTAGTCTGGTTTTAGTCAATGAAAACATTTTTGCTATGCTGCATAAATTGATAAATTGTCAAAATTATTTTACTCAAAATTGCAATCAACGATTTGTCATTTGAGAAATTATTTTTTTACATTTAATCAGAATTGCACTTTCACCTAAGCACAAAATCAAGAGAATGTCAACTCATACACAAGGTATATTTTACCTCATCCAGTTTCCTGATTTATAGGACTATTCATCAAATATATTAACAACTCTCCACATTAAGAAAACTGGTAAAACAAGAAACTTCAAAAATTAAAATGGTGAAATTCCTAATAGTAATTCCAATCATTTCAAATTACATTGTTTTTCTAATAAATAAAAAATAAAAAAACAGCAAAAACAAAAATAAAGTGCATTTATTCAGCAACTACAATCGCAAATATTGTCAAGATCCATATTTGGATTTATTACACTTCATCACTGAGAAGGATTTAGGATTTAGTCGCAGCAAGCAGAAAAAAAGCTGCTAGTAACAGCTGCTATTAACAGAACACAGAACACTGACACTTTCATTAAAGCAGAATATCTCAAATGGAGAACTCCAGCTTACTCGTCTGTGTTTTCAAATCATCACTTCTGCAGTGTAGAGGGAGCGTGTGAGCATATTAAGTAAACCACCGGACAGAAAATGTATCCTGATGTATGTAACAGAAAAGCTCTGATTGAGGGGGTTTAAAATCTGGCAACTGCAAGCATGAAAGCTTGTAGAAGCTTTTTAAAAACAGAATGTAACGTTTTTATCTTTTTATTCTACAAAAACAAAGAGAGGTTTTGGTCAAATTTTTATTTGTTTTAAAATACATTTTAGTCTCGTCTTTTTCGTCAATGATCCCATGTTGATATAGTCACAGTTATCGTTTAATGATGTTGGTGTCGTCTCGTAATCGGCTGTGTCCCAACTCAAAGGCTTCTTGTCACCTAGCAACTGTGACAGCTGGGTTGATGAGTGACAGTAATGTTTGTACTAAAGTTATATTAATTAAAACAGGGTTCACAAACTGTCTAAATATGTTGACCATGGTCAATTTCTGTATATAGCCTAATAAAGAGTATAAACTATAATCGCATAGTAAGATATGTCAACATTTTAACAAGGTTTTTTTCTTAATTTTTTACATTTGTATCATTAGATATTTGAGTAAGTTGAAACCCAATATGTTTAAAAGTACAATTCAGCAATTTAAAAAAAAAAAATCCTGTCGTCACTGGCATGCAATGAATTCTGGGGTAGGCAAAGACGCGAAGGATCCATCTGTTCCTTCATTTCACAGAAAACAAAGGATGCATTTGGAGGCCGCATTTGAAGGAGCCTTTGAAATGAGACAGCCTTCGCCATGCCATGATGACACAATCGGCCTTCGAATGAACCCTTCGAAGAATGCATCCTCTGAAATGGGACGCAGCAAGCAGTCGTGAGTCGAATGAATTTCCATGCCTGACCAGAAGAAGGCGCCCACAGCTGAATCATACATTCATTTTTCAAACCGCTGGTCCAATGTGGCTACAGCGTAGTCATGCAGGTTTTTTGATTGATTATTAAATTGTTTAATATGCGGGAGGATCAGGAGGCTTTTGTTTAGGCACTGGAAGGTGGCAGCACTAGTGAATCACCCCCTAGGGATCACAATCAGTCGACACGTCGACTACGTCTGAAAGGGAATGTCTCGGTTACATATGTGTTAAACTGCAACATTTGTAAGAGCAAGCGAAGAACATGGAAAGAAGACCGAAGAGAATAACAGCACAAGCTTCCAAAAAAATTAATTATGAGTAGAAAATGCAAGAGAGCATAAAGTACAGAGTAATAAAACCAAGGAAAACATCATTTTAAAGAAAACATGAACATAAGTTTAAGTTTTGTGCAAAATATTTTTTAATGTGTTTAAAGTTTTTATTTATGCTTGTTATTTTTTTATTCACGCTTATTATATTTTGATCCGTGACCACGTTGTTTGCTATTCTGATCATTTTGCGTTATTTTTTTCAGTTTGAGCGATATATTTTTTACATGTGTTTTTACATTTTTGATTCAAGCTTATTATTTTTTGCTCCATGGCCGCAATACATTTGGCGGGATATTGATCCCATACATCATACCTACATGCTTCTTTTTTTTTTTATTCCTAAGTGTTACAAGCAGTCTTGTTTTGATCACTTACCATACTCAAGCATCTTCTGAGTTAGTCTGACTTTAACTCCTGCATTGTTGCTTGTAGTCACTGAGACCAGGTTCACAAGAACCAAAACACACCAAAGGAACATCATTTTCAATCTAGCCTATGAGAGACACATCATGGGCATAAGATTAGGTGTTTTTAACTGTCAGAATAGGTGACCGATTTAATCAGCTCCTGGCTAATCCAATTGTTTCTATTTTAAACACAGTGACATTTAGTACAAATGTACTAATTACATCAGCTCCTGTCCTGTGTAGCCAATCCAGCACAACCCAGCAACAATCAGCTTTTGGTTTTGTGCCTAAATTTTTTTATTGTGACATATCCTTAATAAATAAACAACATTATAAAATATGTAGAATTTTGTTTTTGTTTTTATAATTTACTACACAATGTGATCTATGTCTTTTATAAATGTCTTTATATATACAGTTTGTTTAAGAACTAATCTATGTTATGACATGCTTATTAGTTGTTGGTCTGACCAGTTTAACTGGCTTTTCCCAAGTGAAAATAAACATCCTCTATGTTTTTAACAAAGCTTCCTAAAGCTTGCTTTAACCAGTTCTCTAATCTCACTTAGTTCTCAAATGCACAATGTTCTGCATGACGAATGACACTCAAAGTAAAAAATTAGCACACGCTTGACTGAAATGTTTCTCTCAAGCCTTATGCTTGAAATAACTAGTTGTGTCCAAACTGTTTCACTGGTAGTGTACATGCAACTTAATTAATCTTTAAGTATTTACAATGTACAAATGAATAATAAAAATAAAAATAAAAGCACTCTGCTTTTGCTGGAGAATGAGGAAATGGTTGAGACAAGCAAGGTTTTGATTTATTATGTTGCCCTAAAAGAGACCTTTGTCTTGCAGTCAGATGAATTAAACCACATGACTGTGAACAAGTTGATGTTATGCTTATATTGAATTAAGGCAAGCTATAATTAAATGCAGATAAGAGGAGTCACTTTGCTGGAATGTGTCATGTGACGTGACTTGGGTTTATTTACTGCTGTAGAATTTTTTTTTACTTATCTTTTACTAAATTTGACATTTTACAACTTTATTTTTATATCCAACTGTACAATATGAGTAACACAATATACAATATATTCACTAAATGAATATTACGAACACATATGGCCACTCTGTTACAAATCAAGGACAGTTGATATCAACAAATATCTACACATGAACCATGATATTTCTCTTGTGTAGAACCATAAACACAAGCAAAATAATTTTAAATATAAATAACATAATCCATAGAAAACACTTAGCATTAGCATTAAATGTATACATACAGTACAGATTAGATCTGAACAGATCAGGGGAAAAAAACACATTTCACACATAAATTGAAAATATGTAGGCTGGTGTTGTTCAGATACATATTGATATATATGTATGTGCACTGTACCTTAAACTGTTGTGATGTGCTAAATGGCTGGTCTCTTCCTGTCCGGATGCATGAACTGTCTACTCCCTAGCTGGCAGCAGCACTGAGTGGAACTGAAAGAGAAACATTTCACCACTAATTCAAAGCAACAGGAAGACTGTCAAGTTCCCATAAACAGCAGCATGCTGTAGCGTTCATACCTGATCAGACAAATTATTCAGCCATGAGAGGTTTTATTTAGAGATTGAGGTTTGTGAACTTTGGATTCTCTTATTTTCCCCAATGAATATACATTTTCCCAATGAGTAAGAATCATAACGGTATCATTAAAGAAGGGTAATTCTAAGTAAAAGGCTATAATGTTGATATTGTACAGTGCAAGATACTGCACTGGATGGTGATTTGTTGTTGATGTCAAAAACCAAATTATGATATTTTGGCCAAAAAAAAAAAAGATCTGTGACTAATATGTCTAATACATGTGACACTGCCCAAGAATAGGACATACAGATTTAGCAGACTTCAGACATCAGACTTTACCAAATTATTGTTACATAGACACTTTTTTCATTTTATTAACTCCTCCTATGGAAAATTCTTAAAGGGTAACTAAACCCTAAAACAACTTTTTTTAGTTAATGATCTGTAAGACTGGGGCTTTATTAATGCTTTATAAATTGATTCAAGTGTATTTTGTTTGACATTTCGGTATAAAGTGTTTTTTTGTTTTGTTTTTTTTTTCTTTTGGGAAAAGAGGGGGGGGGGGTGCAGAATGGCACAGTTATTGCTGAATTTGAAGAAAGGTTATGAAAGGGTTCCAGATGTCTTTGAAGCCTGATGTATTGTTGTTCTTTTGAGCTGAGATTTCTTCTGTAAGGATGTGTTCGGAAATTAGGTTGATCCAATGATTTATGTGACAAGAGTGTCTAGATTTCCAGTTTTGAAAGACTATTTTCTTAGCGATAGTTAGAGAAACAAGTACTGGATATTTCAGTTTCTGTGGAATGAGGATGGAAGTGGTATCTCCTAGAAGACAAAGTGAGGGGGAGAGTGGGATTCCACAGTCCAAGATGGTAGAAAGTGTCTTTGTGACTGATGTCCATAGGAGATTAACAGGTGGACAGGACCAAGTGGCATGCAAATATGTGTCAGTGCACCCCAACATGCAGTGAGGGCAGATGTCTGTGTCGGCTATTCCCATTTTAAATAGTTTGCTTTGGGTGAAGTGAGTCCTGTGAATGGTTTTATATTGTATGAGTTGTAGGTTAGTGTTGGAAGTCATAGAGAATATATTCTTGCAGATATTTGTCCAAAAATCTGGGGCTGGAAGAAGGTCATTCTCCCATTTTGCTTTTGGGAGTGTTATGGAGGAGTTTGAAAAGGCAATCATTTTGTAGAGTTTAGAAATTGTTTTCTGTGGATGGTCTGCAATTCTTAATAACTGTTCAATGGTGTTTGTAGGTTCCAATGTGCTGTTTTTATTGATTTTGGTTTTAATTATTGCTTTCAATTGTTGGTAATGAAGGAACTGGTCCCTTTCAACCCCATATTTCTGTACAACCATTTGAAAAGATAAGAATTGGTTATTTTCAAATAAGTGGTGGAGGTGGGTGATACCTTTAGATTCCCATTTGGGGAAGTTAATTGGTGTCTTGCGTAGTAGGAAATCAGGATTGTGCCATAGGGGTGAGTCTACACAGTGTTAGAATGGATTTAGTGATTTTATTAGTTTTCCACCAGGCTGTCAGAGTAGTGCTAAAAGTGATATATTTGAAAAAGTCAAAATTTTTTACTGTTTGTGGTAGAAATGGTAAATCTGCAATTGAAATGGGAATTGTTCAATTTTGTTCTAATACTAACCACGGATGGGAATTTTGCTTTTGTGTCCATTTGAGGAGATATTGTAGCTGATTTGCAAGGAAATAATTGTGGAAGTTTGGAGCTTCTAGTCCGCCTTGCTGTTTGGAATTCTGTAAAGTGGCAAGTGCGATTCTTGAAGGTTTGTTTTTCCAGTAAAAGTGAGTTGTAAGTGAGTCTAGAGTTCTGAACCAATGGTCAGTAGGGGTGATCAGGATCATTGAAAAGAGGTAGTTAATTTGAGGGAGGGTTTTCATTTTGACTGCTGCTATTCTACCAATTAGAGTGAGTGGGAGTTTGTTCCAGCGTTTATAGTCATCTTCAATCTTTCGTAATAGCGGAGTGTAGTTAAGGTTAAAGAGCTCTGACTGCCTGGGGGAAATCACAATACCTAGATATTTGATTTTGCCAGTGTTGAGAGGAAAGGTGGGATCTTGGACTGTAGAATCCCAGCTGTTTTCGGATAAAGGAAATATATTTGATTTTTTCCAGTTAACTGTATAATTGGAGACTTTAGAAAAATTATTAATAACATTGAAAGTGAGGCACAGGGAGATTGTTGATATAGTAACAGATCATCGGCATAGAGACTGACTTTGTGTTCTGAATTGGAATTTTGGATGCCTTGAATTTTGCTATTCTGACGTATTGCTGCTGCTAATGGTTTAATAAATATGGCGAATAGAGATGGAGAGAGTGGGCATCCTCGCCTGGTTCCTTGGTGCAGTGTGAAGCTTTGTGAAGTGATCCCATTGGTGACAACAGAAGCTCTAGTTGAGGTGTATAGTGTTCTTATCCAATGGATGAACGACTCTCCAAAGCCAAATCTATGGAGGGTGGTGAGAAGGAAGGTCCAGTTAACTTGAACCCATACAAGAAAGTCCAAAGTCCACGAAAGCTGATCGATTGCTCCTGTCTGCCTCGCTGCCTGCTGTGAGTGTGTTTGTTTGCTTCGGTGCTGTAAGCTCCGTCTTAGCCTTATATTTCTTTGTTTTGAACCATCATTTTACTACCATTTCTAGTTGTTTATACTACTACATTTTACCCAACATCTCAGATTAACCTGACATCGCTAGCTTTTGTTATTAGTACTACTAGCACAAAACGCTAGTAATTCGCTAGCCTGTTAACGCGCCACCCGTGCGCTCAGCTATTTTTATTTATTTATTTTTGTCTCGCGCGTCCGCGCCTTTGAGTTCATAAAAAGCTCAGGTGAGTAAGAATCAGTCAACAAACACGGTGAGTAATGTCTTGTCCTGTTATTGTCACCTGCACTTCATGTCACATGTTTAGTATAGCCTTCTCTGTCGGCAATATAGGATTTATATGTGATAAATGTAAGGAGACAGTTAGGTTGACAGAGAAGATTTCAGAATTAGAAACCCGCATCCAAACTTTAATTGAGGATAGTAAGAGTGCTAGTGCTTTAGATGTTTTGGATGCGCATAGCATAGTGAACACTTTACATGAGTCGGTTCCGGCTGAAGTAGAGCCTGTGCAGCCGGGCAAATGGGTGACAGTGAGGGATCGCTCTAGTCGCGGATCTAAAAAACACTCTTCCGTTCCGATTACCATAACAAATCGATTTGCCCCGCTCAGTGAAACACCCACTGAGAATGATTGTGCCCTAGTTATTGGCGATTCTATTACACGGAACATGAAAATAGAGGCACCAACCACCATAGTCACATGTTTGCCGGGAGCCAGAGCGCCTGACATCCCAGATAGCAGACGGATGTGGGCCACTTCAGGCAATGATGCGGCACTGCTGGCCTACTTATGGCCCGGACCAAATGTGTCTGAGCCTGAAGTGGCCCACATGTAAAATGGCAAATATGGCCCAAATATGTTAAATCACATGTGGGCCTTTTTAGGCAAAGATGCGGCACTCATGGGAATGTGTAATCTGAATGTGAGCCTAAAGTGGCCCATATGATAAACAATGAATATGGCCCAAATATCACAAACCAAATGTGGGCCACCTATGGCAAAACCGTGGCACAATCGACAATGACTAATCTGGATGTAAACCAAAAATGGCCCACATATGTTTCAGCAAATGTGGCCCAGTTTTCTTAAAACATATCTGGGCCAGTTTTGGCAAAGATATGGCACAGTGGCACTGTCTCATCTGGATGTGAGCCAAAAGTGGCCCACATATAATGCTGCAAATGTGGCCCAGTTATCTTAAAACACATTTGGGCCAGTTTTGGCAAATATATGGCTCAGTGGCACTGTCTCATCTGGATGTGAGCCAAAAGTGGCCCACATATGATGCTTCAAATGTGGCCCAGTTATCTTAAACCATATCTGGGCCAGTTTTGGCAAAGATATGGCTCAGTGGCACTGTCTCATCTGGATGTGAGCCAAAAGTGGCCCACATATGCTGCTGCAAATGTGGCCCAGTTATTTTAAAACACATCTGGGCCAGTTTTGGCAAAGATATGGCTCAATGGCACTGTCTCATCTGGATGTGAGCCAAAAGTGGCCCACATATGATGCTGAAAATGTGGCCCAGTTATCGTAAAACATATCTGGGCCAGTTTTGGCAAAGATATGGCTCAGTGAGCACTGGCTCATCTGGGTGTGAGCCAAAAGTGGCCCACATTTGATGCTCCAAATGTGGCCCAGTTATCTTAAAACACATCTGGGCCAGTTTGGGCAAAGATATGGTTCAGTGAGCACTGGCTCATCTGGGTGTGAGCCAAAAGTGGCCCACATTTGATGCTCCAAATGTGGCCCAGTTATCTTAAAACACATCTGGGCCAGTTTTGGCAATGATATGGCTCAGTGAGCACTGGCTCATTTGGGTGTGAGCCAAAAGTGGCCTACATATGTTTCAGCAAATGTGGCCCAGTTATCTTAAAACACATCTGGGCCAGTTTTGGCAAAGATATGGCTCAGTGGCACTGTCTCATCTGGATGTGAGCCAAAAGTGGCCCACATATAATGCTGCAAATGTGGCCCAGTTATCTTAAAACACATCTGAGCCAGTTTTGGCAAAGATATGGCTCAGTGAGCACTGGCTCATCTGGGTGTGAGCCAAAAGTGGCCCACATATAGTGCTGCAAATGTGGCCCAGTTATCTTAAAACACATCTGGGCCAGTTTGGGCAAAGATATGGCTCAGTGAGCACTTGCTCATCTGGGTGTGAGCCAAAAGTGGCCCACATATAATGCTGCAAATGTGGCCCAGTTATCTTAAAACATATCTGGGCCAGTTTTGGCAAAGATATGGCTCAGTGAACACTGGCTCATCTGGGTGTGAGCCAAAAGTGGCCCACATTTGATCCTCCAAATGTGGCCCAGTTATCTTAAAACACATCTGGGCCAGTTTGGGCAAAGATATGGCTCAGTGAGCACTGGCTCATCTGGGTGTGAGCCAAAAGTGGCCCACATATAATGCTGCAAATGTGGCCCAGTTATCTTAAAACACATCTGGGCCAGTTTTGGCAATGATATGGCTCAGTGAGCACTTGCTCATCTGGGTGTGAGCCAAAAGTGGCCTACATTTGATCCTCCAAATGTGGCCCAGTTATCTTAAAACACATCTGGGCCAGTTTGGGCAATGATATGGTTTAGTGAACACTGGCTCATCTGGGTGTGAGCCAAAAGTGGCCCACATTTGATCCTCCAAATGTGGCCCAGTTATCTTAAAACACATCTGGGCCAGTTTGGGCAAAGATATGGCTCAGTGAGCACTGGCTCATCTGGGTGTGAGCCAAAAGTGGCCCACATATAATGCTGCAAATGTGGCCCAGTTATCTTAAAACATATGTGGGCCGGTTTTGGCAATGATATGGCTCAGTGAACACTGGCTCATCTGGGTGTGAGCCAAAAGTGGCCCACATTTGATCCTCCAAATGTGGCCCAGTTATCTTAAAACACATCTGGGCCAGTTTGGGCAAAGATATGGCTCAGTGAGCACTGGCTCATCTGGGTGTGAGCCAAAAGTGGCCCACATATAATGCTGCAAATGTGGCCCAGTGATCTTAAAACACATCTGGGCCAGTTTGGGCAAAGATATGGCTCAGCGAGCACTGGCTCATCTGGGTGTGAGCCAAAAGTGGCCCAGATATAATACTGCAAATGTGGCCCAGTGATCTTAAAACACATCTGGGCCAGTTTTGGCGAAGATATGGCTCAGTGAGCACTTGCTCATCTGGGTGTGAGCCAAAAGTGGCCCACATATGATGATCTAAATGTGGCCCAGTTATCTTAAAACACATCTGGGCCAGTTTTGGCAAAGATATGGCTTAGTGAGCACTGGCTCATCTGGGTGTGAGCCAAAAGTGGCCCACATATGATGATCCAAATGTGGCCCAGTTATCTTAAAACATATCTGGGCCAGTTTGGGCAAAGATATGGCTCAGTGAGCACTGGCTCATCTGGATTTGAGCCAAAAGTGGCCCACATATGATGCTCCAAATGTGGTCCAGTTATCTTAAAACACATCTGGGCCAGTTTTGGCAAAGATATGGCTTAGTGAGCACTGGCTCATCTGGGTGTGAGCCAAAAGTGGCCCACATATGATGATCCAAATGTGGCCCAGTTATCTTAAAACATATCTGGGCCAGTTTGGGCAAAGATATGGCTCAGTGAGCACTGGCTCATCTGGATTTGAGCCAAAAGTGGCCCACATATGATGCTCCAAATGTGGCCCAGTTATCTTAAAACATATCTGGGCCAGTTTGGGCTAAGATATGGTTCAGTAGCACTGGCTCATATGGATGTGAGCCAAAAGTGGCCCATATGATAAATAATGAATGTGGCCCATATATCACAAGCCAAATGTGGGCCACCTATGGCAAAAACGTGGCACAATCGACAATGACTGATCTGGATGTAAACCAAAAATGGCCCACATATGTTTCAGCAAATGTGGCCCAGTTTTCTTAAAACATATCTGGGCCAGATTTGGCAAAGATATGGCTCTGTGAGCACTAGCTCATCTGGGTGTGAGCCAAAAGTGGCCCACATATAATGCTGCAAATGTGACCCATTTATCTTAAAACATATCTGGGTCAGTTTTGGCAAAGATATGGCTCAGTGAGCACTATCTCATCTGGATGTGAGGCAAAAGTGGCCCACATATGACATGGCAAATATTGCCCAAATAATTAATTACATTTTGGGCCACGTTTGGGAAATATATACGGCATATCAACGTGGCAAATATTCTTTGTGTTTCCCAAAAATTAAAACCTACTTGGTAAGTCCATTTCTGGATTGGATGCAACACTTCTGAAAATGGCTAATTTAGCTTAAAAGGGACAAAGTTTGAAACTGTAATGGCCTGAACATTTTTTTTTTTAATTTAACAACATTTAACAATACTTTTTTGGTATGGATGGAGCAGACACTTATGCCCCGTCCACACTACTGCATTTTCGTTTAAAAACGGAGAATTAAAACGAATACGATCTCCGTCCACACCAGCGTTTTAGCTGCGTATTTTAGAATTGGTCTCCGTCCACATTAAAACGACTGAAAACGCGGATCACGTGACCATTCACCAACACTGGGCATGCGCGTGCCGGTGTAAACACAACTTCATTGATAAAATGATCCCACCATGCGCTGGTTCTTCCCGGGTTAACCCAAAACCGACGCTCCATGTACGGTCGATGCCGCCGCTGCACAAGGGAATTGTCACAGATCGCTCGAATAATAGCTTGCCTCCGGCGCATGTAGGCAGTTATATCATTGTAAAATGCAGGATTTACTTGGACAACAGCTGCTAGCAAAGATATACGCCATGACTGACGACACCCAATCATAGAGCCGAGCATGAGCATCTACTACGTCATCGTTTCTAAAGTCCTCCGTTTTGACCCGTCCACACTAAAACACACTCCGGAGATTCAAAACGAAAAACGGGTCGGCAGCGTTTCTAAACTTCTCCGTTTTGGGTCTCCGTTTTTGCCGTTTTAGTGTGGACGGGAGGTGCAAACGGAGCAAAAGGTCTCCGTTTTTAAACGAAAACGCAGTAGTGTGGACGGGGCCTTAGGCTGGATGTGAGGCTACATGTACTTACATCTATGACATATATGCTATTGCTAACATATGTATTGTAGGTAGAGTGTCTAGAAAAGTTCAAGTGTCTAGGTTCAAAGTTATGAAGACTTTTTATGGTTTTGGGATGTGCAAGAAGATACTTTAGTTGCTGTTTGTGCAAAGCTTGGGGCACAATGATTTTGCCAAGTACATGCTCCTGTATCAATATATTTTGTTGTAACATACATGTAACATGTAACATTTTGTAGCAATAACATTCCTGTCCATAAAAATTGTCCTAACCCTAACCCTAAACCTACAATCAGAGGGTAATGATAATAACATTGATCTAAAAGCATGGTTGTAAGCCTAAACTTGACATAACTGCAAACTTCAAATCTAATTGGTCGAATGCTGTTCCAGGATCAACAAAGATGTTGAGCCAGGAACATGTTGTAGCCTACTCGGTGTAACCTTGCTTATCTTGCTAGCAGTGTCATCTAACTTCTAGAGCAGACCTGGACAAACTTCCACTGGGGCCTCAAGATGACTTAAAATTATGACAAAACTATTATTTGGCTATTTTTATAACAAATGTACAGGATTTGTTGTGGAGAATATAAGGGGACATTGAGGTTGTGATTCACTGTTCCTAGGTGTGTCAAAGTGACCCCACAAAGGGTAATATTTTAAACTCCCTTAAAATACTTAAATATGTAAAATATTTTATATATATCTTAATCTTCATTTAATTGTATTTCATTTTATATATATATATATATATATATATATATATATATATATATATATATATATATATATATATATATATATAATATATATATCTTCATTTAATTGTATTTCATCACTTATAGTGTCAATTAGTATTATAATTTTTTAATATATATATATATATATATATATATATATATATATATATATATATATAATATTTTATTCTAAATAAACCTTACATTTTTCTTTCATTTCTGGCTAAATATAAATTTACATTTATACAACTGTCATCTTTAGGCTATAAACAATCTTTATTAAATATTAAAAAATGATAATACTAATTGACACTATAAGTGATGAAATACAATTAAATGAAGATGACAAATCAGCAGAACCTGCTATGAGAAAATATTATTTTGATATTTTTTCTTGAATACTTTTTCAAAGCCCTGTATTCATGACAAAATGTTCCCACTTTTTTGCTGATTAGAGATCTATTATGTTTAAATATAATATTTACTGCATTTGCAGTTGTCTGTGAAGAAAAAAAATCTAACGGACGATTTTCCAGTTCACGGCCCTTTAAATTTAAACGATGCCGGAAAGCGCGAAAAAGGCGCTCAAAACCAAAACGTCAGAGGATTGTCAGGAGGACGGATACCGGTACTGCAAAAAGTCAAGGTAAGACATAATAGATAAATGTTTCTTTTTGTTAGCGATTGCTTCGTTATATCAAGTTGGAGTCTGCATGTTGTGTTATATAGAGTCGATGGAATCATTTCTATTCGAAGTTACATTATTTTGGCAGTTCAACTCTAAGCTAGATTGGTTGTCACGAATGCGAAATGAACAAGTATCGATTGCTCGGCGCGCCATTAACGTTACATTTAGATTTGCTCATGTTGCTCCCTATCACTCTCCCAACCTTTAGTCAGTTCTGCACGGTTAAAGTATTATCTCGTGTCTTATTTTGGCACAACAATGACAAGATAAATATATATTATAGTGTAATTTGACATTCATGTTTATATACATTGGACATAATACTGCACTAGTTGTATTACTTTGTGACAGCAATGTTTCATTAACCCTAGGAATAATGCACAAATTAAAAAAAAACTACATGCTTTTTCTTACAATAAAAGCTTTTATGAGATGATTACAAAGTAACAATAATAGATGTTTTGGGTTCAGGTAGACTATTTAAAAGTTGGTTCAGGTATTAGGCTATTCCTCTATGTATTTCACATTTTTATTATACCCTAGTAGACTAATTATAAAATTAACGTTAGGTGGCTGCTTTATGTTTTTTTTTTTTTTTTTTTTTTGTCATTTACTGTTTTGAGTCAGGATGTTTTCACCTTAATAACATGTGTCAATGTGATTTGCTACAGAAAACTGCTGGTGGGAATAAAATAGCCTACAGTTTAAAACACATCTAGTGCATTTGCTGCCAAAAAGCCCCTTTTTTTGTTTCATCTGACCATAGAATACGGTCCCTTTTGAAGTTCCAGTCATGTCTGACAACTGAATATGCTGGAGTTTAATTTTAGCGGAGCGAGGAGGATTTTTCTTGAAACCCTCCCAAACAACATGTGGGATGTAGGGGTTGTTTAATTTTTTTTTTTTTAGGCTTTCTGACCCCAAGACTCAACTAATCTCTGCAATTCTCCATCTGTGATCCTTGAAGAGTCTTTGGCCACTCAAACTCTCCTCCTCACCGTCCATTAAGACAATATAGACACACGTCCTCTTCCAGGCAGATTCGTAACATCATTAGTTGATTATAACTTCTTAATTATTGCCCTGATGGTAAAAATGGGGATTTTCAATTCTTTAGCTATTTTCTTAGAGGCACTTCTAGTCACCCTGGTGTGCTAAAAAAGATCAATATTAATGGGAATATACTTCTGAGATATTTTACTCGTAAACAAAATCTAGAGGTGCCAATAATTGTGGCCAATGTGTTTTGGAGATAAACATTTATTTCATAATGTGATTTCCATTTTTTGACGCAGTCCGATCTTCCTAGCAGGCATCAAACTTGTTCCTTTTGGACATCTGGAAGCAAAGAGTGTCCTTGGCCATGGCCAAAATGTTCTTTACATTGGCGCTGGCTAACTATGCATTAACTATGCGCTAATGCTTGTGTTACCTAATTGGTCCTAAGATTTTAAAAGTTGTGTAGTCCATCCTTGCATTTACAATGTTATATTTTTTTAGGAACTGTCAGAAACAACAGACTGACAGCTGCGGCCACCGATCAAGAGATCGAATCATTTATTAAAAAATGGCTTCATCTTGCAAGTGACCGAGACGGAGGGAGAAGAGAAAGAAAAACGGAGGAGGGTCCAAGACACCAGTAAGTCAGTTACATTGTGTTTTTGCTATTGTGTATAATACCATGGTCTGTCTGAATACTTTATTCTGATTGGCTGCAAGGTGTAGCCATTTGTAACACTTTACAAGTTAACATTAGTTAACTACTTTAGTTAACATGTGGCATGAACAATTCTTGTTCTATTTATTAGGGGTGGAACGGTACATGTATTCGTATTGAACCGAAACGGTACGGGCGTCATGGTTCGGTGCATGAATATACACGGAAAATACACGGTATTAAAAAAAAAAAAACTTGCGTGCAAATTAATTAATGTAATGCGGAACTACTGTTAGATACGCGGGTTCTTTAGGGACACCTAATCTGTAGCTCCGCCTTAGCTCTGAAGCTCTGTGTCTATAATGAACAGGCTGCGATGTCAAGATTGCAATGCTGGAATATGTTGTGTGCGTGCGTGTGTGAGAGAGAGATCGAGGTGTGGGCGCGATCGAACAGTGGAAACATAAAAACATACTCCATCATTTTGTTCATACAGGACATCATTCAAACTGCAAAGTGTTTACTTATATTTGTGTACACTCGCAATAAAACACAACATTGTGCTTTTGTCAAACTGTAAACTCTTGTCAAACTGTAACCTACAACTGTCACCCAACCAAAATCTCTCTCTCTCTCTCTCTCTCTCTCTCTCTCTCTCTCTCACACGCACACACACACTGTTTAAAAGCAAAAAATATTTATCCAACCCCATTTAAAAACAGTCTGTGGGTGCCATCTTTTGGACATTCATCATATTGCATTGGTTTTCATTTCTTGTCCTAAAAATAAACAGAGCAGTAATCTGTTTATTTTTAAGTTACACATTCTACATTGATTAAAAAAAGAAAATCAAATGTGTTTTTAATGGTAGTATTATTTTATACAGAAATAAATTATGTATAATTAACATGAGAATAAAGTTAGTGTTCATTAAAATTTTAAGGAAAACAAATATATTGATCTGAAATGTAGCAAATTTATTTTAAATTCATTCAGGTACAATTACAAAACACATCTCAAGTTCTTTTTGTCTTTTTATTAATTTAATTAATAAACTAATTATATAAAACTATTGTCAATGCACTACAAATAAACTGGTTCTATGCCTTTACTTTATTAATAAAACATTTTTAAAAAAATACAAGGCTTAAAGGAGAACTCCGGTAAATTTTAACATTGAGCTAATTTTTTTGTAAATTTGGAGTGCTGTCAGTACAGAGAACAACGACAAAAATCGGTGTTGCCTTCACCGTGTTATCCTCTTTAAAATTTGCACCCTGTTGACTTCAATGGGGCAAGTATTAAACCTGCTTTTAGCCTCTTAACATCCTTGATGTGTCATTACAAGTGCACAGAAAATGTGAGTGATTCCTTCAGAGTGAACGCGGTGAATCTGACTGCAGTAGATGAGAAAGATATGAATAAAAGTGATGTTAATTCAGCCAGCGCACATACCTGTATTTACATCCTGTTTTCGGTCGAAGTCCACAGTAGTCGATTGTCGAGTTCACACGCGTGATCATAGGTAACTAATAGGGCTGTCACTTTTGTGAAAAAATCCTGTTCGATTTTTGAGACATATGTGTTCATTGAATCGATTGTAAAATCGATTTTCCATGTCTAAAGACATTTCCATTTTAAACGCCAAATATGGGCAAATCCACGGACAACTAACAGGCATTAGGACGAACGTAAAGAGGGCGCTTGAGACGCACACAAGTCAGCAATATTCCTGTTGATTTATTGGCGTGAAGTTTCGTGCACAATGACAAACAGGAGTGCTACATTCTCGAAAAGCAATAAGCACAGTGGACTGCCATAACATCAATGAAAAACATTACTGTCTTCAACATGGCTGTGTTTACGGTTAGAAAAGTCAAACAAATGTTGCCTACGTGGCGATTGTTGACCGTAGCCTGAATCTGTATCTGTATGCATGAGACTGTCTGAATACCGGCAGAATTCACATTTTTGTAGTAAAAATAGAAACATTATGCAGAAGTATAATGTGTGTTTGTCAGAGTTGCTGTGTGACGCGCATTCGCTGCGGGCGTATCGTGACGAGCTGGACGCGTTCCGAGAAAAGACCGTTAAAATCGATTCCCTATTCGTTTTCGAAACTTGTGTTGGTTGGTCCGATCGATTGTGCAATCGATTTTCGAACGTAAAGTGACAGCCCTAGTAACTAAGCAACAGTGGAGAATAAATTCACTCTGAATAAAATCACTCACATGGCTGGTGCACTTGTAATGACACATCAAGGATGTTAAGAGGCTAAAAGCAGGTTTAAAACTTGCCCCATTGAAGTCAACAGGGTGCAAATTTTAAAGAGGATAACACGGTGTAGGCAACACCGATTTTTGTCGTTGTTCTCTGTACTGACAGCACTCCAAATTTACAAAAAAATGAGCTCAATGTTAAAATTGACCGGAGTTCTCCTTTAAGACACTTATTTTCCTTTGGTGGTACAGCCTACAGACATGCACAAGAAAAAAAAATTGCTCTCTACATTTTTGTTTTGCTTTTCCCTCCATTGTACAGAACTCGTACCGAACCGTGATGTCCGAACCGAGGTATGAACCGAACCATGACTTCTGTGTACCGTTCCACCCCTAGTATTTATTAATCGTAATTAATGCTAATTGTGATGCTTACTAATGCATTACTAAAATCAAAAGTTGTATTTGTTAACATTAGTTAATGCACTGTGAACTAACATGATCAAACAATGATTGACTGTAACTTTAAGAAAGCTTAATACATAATGTAGCCTAGTTAATGTTAGTTAATACTAGTTAATACATTAACTAATGTTAACAAATAAGACCTTACAGTGTTACCAAACCGTTTAATGCACTGGTAGTTCCAGTCCATTTATTCACCATTCAATATTAATGTGCTGCTTTGATTAAAGCACAGAGACAGACGTTTTTAAAGTTTTTAAAACTTGCAGCTTCACTATTAGTAAATAGACGGTGTATAGATGCAGGTAATTCCTGAACGCATCTCTCACTACAGTGCCTGCTTTTTTTGTTTTGTATTTATTTATTTTATTTTTTAATTATATTTTGTTTAGGGCTTTTTTATTTAATTTGGCTTCTAAGTAGTTGTGTGTGTGTTTGTTTTGTACTTCAACACTATTGTATTATCAGCGTTCTGTTACTGATTCAACAGTTTTTTTTTTTTTTTCATTTGTGTATCCAATAAAGGCTTGCAAGATTGCCATGATGCAGATGGGCCCAGTCAAGGAGGTCAAATTCTATAATTTTGGATGGATCAATTTGCTAAATTTTTGTAGTGTGTTAACTTGTGTTGTCTGTTTTTTTTTTTTTTTTTTTTTTGGATGACCAAGGCTACTGGAAACATGTTTTGTTTTTATTTAGTTTTTACTATGCTTTCTATGCATATATTGTGTTTATTTATTGTTGGTGTTTTTTTTGTTTAGATTGCTTTCCAGTTTTGAAAATGTGGGTTGGGTTGTTCTTTGGCAATATTAATAAATGATGCAAATGTTTTCAGAAATGTGTTTGAATCATCTGTTGTAACTTATCTTAACATAAAGAGGGACCATTTTTACATTTCTCTTTTCTGTATGTTGGATATTGTTGATGCAGAGTTCACTTAGTGTCAGTGATATTCAGTCACTGAGTTTCCCAAAGTTTTAATGGCACAGCATGCACACACAAAAACACACATTTAAGGCTTATTTAGTTAATTCTTGGCTAATATGTGGCTGAACAAATGGCCTGCTTGTGGCCCAGATCTGTTAAACAGGAGTGGACCACCCAAGTGCTATCATTTCAGGTATACATACAAGGTGTCGAATCTGGGCCCGAATTAAAATGAACTGTGGCTCAGATTTGTGCCAGTTCTGCTTCATTTGTTTTGTTTATGGCTGACATGTGGCATTGCTATGGCTTAATTGTGGCCCAAATCTGGCAAACAGGAGCGGACCGCCCAAGTGCCATCATTTTCATCTGGCCCACATACCGCGTGGAATGATGGTACATGGGTGGTCCGCTCTTGTTTGCCAGATTTGGGCCACAATTAAGCCATAGCAATGCCACATGTCAGCCATAAACAAAACAAATGAAGCAGAACTGGCCCATATCTGGCCCAGACACCAAAGTTGCTGTGGCCCAGATCCGGCCCACACTTGACACTTTCATCTGGCCCACATACCGCGTGGAATGATGGCACTTGGGCGGTCCGCTCCTGTTTGCCAGATGTGGGCCACAATTAAGCCATAGCAATGCCGCATGTCAGCCGTAAACAAAACAAATGAAGCAGAACTGGCCCATATCTGGCCCAGACACCAAAGTTGCTGTGGCCCAGATCCGGCCCACACTTGACACTTTCATCTGGCCCACATACCGCGTGGAATGATGGCACTTGGGCGGTCCGCTCCTGTTTGCCAGATGTGGGCCACAATTAAGCCATAGCAATGCCGCATGTCAGCCATAAACAAAACAAATGAAGCAGAACTGGCCCATATCTGGCCCAGACACCAAAGTTGCTGTGGCCCAGATCCGGCCCACACTTGACACTTTCATCTGGCCCACATACCGCGTGGAATGATGGCACTTGGGCGGTCCGCTCCTGTTTGCCAGATGTGGGCCACAATTAAGCCATAGCAATGCCGCATGTCAGCCGTAAACAAAACAAATGAAGCAGAACTGGCCCATATCTGGCCCAGACACCAAAGTTGCTGTGGCCCAGATCCGGCCCACACTTGACACTTTCATCTGGCCCACATACCGCATGGAATGATGGCACTTGGGCGGTCCGCTCCTGTTTGCCAGATGTGGGCCACAATTAAGCCATAGCAATGCCGCATGTCAGCCGTAAACAAAACATATGAAGCAGAACTGGCCCATATCTGGCCCAGACACCAAAGTTGCTGTGGCCCAGATCTGGCCCACACTTGACACTTTCATCTGGCCCACATACCGCGTGGAATGATGGCACTTGGGCGGTCCGCTCCTGTTTGCCGGATCTGGGCCACAGCAACTTTGGTGTCTGGGCCAGATGTGGGCCAATTTGGCTTCATTTATTTTGTTTATGGCTGACATGCGGCATTGCTATGGCTTAATTGTGGCCCACATCTGGCAAACAGGAGCGGACCGCCCAAGTGCCATCATTCCACGCGGTATGTGGGCCAGATGAAAGTGTCAAGTGTGGGCCGGATCTGGGCCACAGCAACTGTAGTGTCTGGGCCAGATATGGGCCAGTTCTGCTTCATTTGTTTTGTTTATGGCTGACATGCGGCATTGTTATGGCTTAATTGTGGCCCAAATTTGGCAAACAGGAGCGGACCGCCCAAGTGCCATCATTCCACGCGGTATGTGGGCCAGATGAAAGTGTCAAGTGTGGGCCGGATCTGGGCCACACCAATTTTGCTATCTGGGATCAAAGCAAATTTAAAAGTGCTGGCTAATGCTAATCGTAAATTCTCTAAGATCATTATTCATGTCGGCACTAATGATGTTCGACTCCGCCAGTCGGAGATCACCAAAATTAATATTAAAGAGGTGTGTGAACTTGCAAGTACGATGTCAAGGACTGTAATTTGCTCTGGCCCCCTTCCTGTTCGCAGGAGTGATGAGATAGTTAGTAGATTGTGTTCGCTTAACGGTTGGCTGTCTAAGTGGTGTCCGCTTAATAATATAGAATTCATAGACAATTGGAAAAGTTTTTGGGGCAAACCTGACCTGTTGAAAAGAGATGGTATTCATCCCTCCTGGGATGGTGCTGCTCTTCTCTCTAGTAATATGGCTCATAGTCTTAGAGCTCAAACATGACAATCTGGGGCTCAGGTCAGGAAGCAGACAGACTGGCTAAACCGACCGTCTGCTAGCGGCCTCGCGTCACCAAGGTCAAATAAATCACATCACATAGAGCCTCTTTCACCTAGCTATCATCATATAGAGACTATGTCTGTTCCCCGAATTTGGAAATCCAAAAAACGTTTAAACCCATCTAAGGTTAAAAATTTAATTGATGTTCAACAAATAAAAAACAGCCATATTACAGATGAGCAAATGCTAAAGCTTGGGTTGCTGAATATTCGATCGCTTACTTCAAAAGCACTCGTTGTTAACGATATGATTTCAGATAATAACCTAGATGTGCTGTGTTTGACAGAAACCTGGCTAAAACCAAACGATTACATTACTTTAAATGAATCAACCCCGCAAGATTACTGTTATAAACATGAGCCTCGTCTAAAACGCAAAGGGGGTGGTGTTGCTGTAATTTATAGTAATAGTTTCAAAACCACTAAGAAATCAAGTTTTAAATATAATTCTTTTGAAGCATTGGTGCTTAATGTAAAAATATATAGTGTAAACGATAAATCATGTTTGAGATTTGTGCTGGCTACTGTATACAGGCCACCAGGGCACCATACAGACTTTATCAAAGAATTTGCGGACTTTCTATCAGAATTAATATTGACTGCAGATAAAGTACTAATTGTTGGTGATTTTAATATACACATCGATAATGAAAAAGATGCATTGGGATTGGCATTTAAAGACATTGTAAATTCAATTGGAGTTAGACAACACGTGTCAGGACCTACTCATCGTCGTAATCATACTCTAGATCTAATATTATCACACGGAATAGATGTTGATGCCGTTGAAATTCTGCAGCAGAGCGATGACATCTCAGATCATTAACTAGTCTCGTGTAATTTGCATTTAGCCAAGGCTGCAAAGCCGACTCCGTGTTTCAAATATGTGAGACCTATCACTTCTGCTACTAAAGATTGCTTTATTAATAATCTTCCTGATCAGTTTCATCATCTCAGCATCCCAGATAGCTTAGAAGAACTAGATATCACAACAGAAACGTTTAACTCTCTCTTTTCCAGCACTTTAGACACAGTTGCTCCGTTGCGCTTAAAGAAGATTAAAGAAAATAGTCCAACGCCGTGGTACAACGAGCACACTCGGGCCCTTAAGAGAGCAGCCAGAAAAATGGAGCGCAACTGGAAGAAAACAAAACTAGAGGTATTTCACATTTCATGGAAGGAGAGCTCAATTACTTACAGAGAGGCTTTAAAAGCTGCTAGATCTGCTTATTTTTCAACCCTATTAGAAGAAAATAAACATAATCCTAGGTATTTATTTGAAACGGTGGCTAAACTAACGAAAAATAAAGCTTCAAGCACCGAAGTTTCCAAGCAACACAGCAGTAATGACTTTATGAACTTCTTCACTTATAAGATTGATAATATCAGGGACAAAATTATAACTATGCAACCGTCTACTACAGTATCGCATCAGGCAGTGCATTGTAGTCTCCCTGAGGAAAAATTTGATTCATTCGTTGCTATAGGAGAGGAAGAATTTACTAAACTCATTAAATCATCTAAATCTACAACATGTATGTTAGACCCTATACCAACTAAGCTACTGAAAGAGATGCTTCCAGAGGTCCTAGATCCTCTTCTTAATATCATTAATTCATCTTTGTCTCTAGGATACGTACCAAAAAACTTTAAGCTGGCTATGATTAAACCGCTTGTTAAAAAAACGCAACTTGATCGTACAGAATTAGTCAATTACAGGCCGATCTCGAATCTACCTTTTCTGTCAAAGATATTAGAAAAGGCAGTATCCTCACAACTGTGTTCCTTTCTTGAAAGAAATGATATCTGCAAGGATTTCCAGTCCGGATTTAGACCGTACCATAGTACCGAGACAGCTCTCGTTAGAGTCACAAATGATTTGCTCTTATCATCCGATCGTGGTTGTATCTCGCTATTAGTGTTACTCGATCTTAGTGCTGCATTTGACACCATTGACCACAACGTTCTTTTAAATAGATTAGAACATTATGTTGGTATTACGGAAAATGCACTAGCATGGTTTAAATCATACTTATCTGACCGTTATCAGTTTGTAGCAGTAAATGATGAGATGTCTCATCGATCACAAGTTCAGTATGGTGTACCACAAGGCTCAGTACTAGGACCGCTGCTGTTCACTCTGTACATGCTACCATTAGGAGATATCATTAGGAAACATGGCATTAGCTTTCACTGTTATGCCGATGATACTCAGCTCTATATTTCTTCAAAACCTAACGAAACTTATCAATTCACAAAATTAACGGAATGCATAGCGGATATAAAAAATTGGATGACTCGTAATTTCCTACTTCTAAATTCTGAAAAAACAGAGTTTCTAATTATTGGACAAAAAACTTCCTCACGTAATAACCTAGAATACTGTCTAACACTTGATGGCTGCTCTGTTAAGTCTTCGTCGTCGGTTAGGAACCTGGGTGTGCTCTTTGATACCAATCTTTCATTTGAAAGTCACGTGTCTAGTATCTGTAAAACTGCATTTTTCCATCTTAAAAATATATCTAAATTACGCCATATGCTCTCATTGACAAATGCTGAACAATTAGTTCATGCGTTCATGACCTCAAGGCTAGATTATTGTAATGCCCTACTGGGTGGTTGCCCTGCACGCTTAATAAACAAACTACAGCTAGATAATCGCAGCAGCTCGAGTTCTTACCAGAACCAGGAAGTATGACCATATTAGCCCAGTTCTGTCAAAACTGCATTGGCTCCCTATTAAACATCGCATAAATTTTAAAATATTGCTGATCACTTACAAAGCACTAAATGGTTTAGCTCCGCAGTACTTGAGCGAGCTCTTAACGCATTATAGTCCGTCACGTCTATTGCGATCTCAAAATTCCGGCCAGTTACTAATACCTAGAATATCAAAATCGACTGCTGGCGGTAGATCCTTTTCCTATTTAGCACCAAAACTCTGGAACAGTCTTCCTACCATTGTCCGGGAAGCAGACACACTCTGTCAGTTCAAAGCCAGATTAAAGACACATCTCTTTGACCTAGCATTCACATAATACATTATAGACTTCTATAATTTAATGTTAGGCTGCATAGATTAGGTCAGCCGGAACTGGGAACACTTCCCATAAATCCTGATGTACTCGTTACATCATGAGAAGAATGGCATCTATGCTAATTTTAGTGTCTGTGTTTATCCCGAGGTTTTCCTGCAGCCTGCCGGATCCAGGCTGTATCCAGATCTGACGAAGGACCTTCGCCTGGACCGATGACAACGCAGTGCTGAAGTGCCAACTAGTCTCTCCCAATGGAGGATCCCACTACCACTATACAGATAAGGCATTGTCGGGAAAATTCGTTTCGCGTTCCTACCCCAAAGCAACAAAATAAAATTAAAATTCTTTATCAAAATTTATAAGGAAAGACAAGTACTTTGTTTAGGCTTGGCTTGTAGGGAATTCCAAACCTGCATATATTCAAACGCACATAACTATAGAACCCATTCTAAATGCGCATGTGAACGCCATCAGCGTTTCTCACAGGTTCACGTTTAAAGTCTGTGTAGAGGGAATGGTGTCGTCTTAGCGGCCCCTAATTTAATAACAAATGATCGTTGCGACGGAAGCAAATCAATCAAAACTAACTTTAGATGGAAAATAACTTAACTCTGCTATAAAGCCAAAACAATTCAATTCAATTCAATTCAAATTTATTTGTATAGCGCTTTTCACAATACATATTGTTTCAAAGCAGCTTTACAGAAAGTGCATTTCAGAAATGTACATTGAGAAATACAGTTAGTTAATCATGTATTGATTTAGGGCATAAACATCGCCAGCATCGAGTCGTCTCTTCACAGGCGCCGAGTCGTCTCTGCACGGGTGTTGGAGAATCTGTAGTTTCCATGAGAGGCTGGATACAAACTGGAGCTGACGATCTGTATTTACCTTGGGACTAGCGTCCCGAGATAACAACAGAAAAGCATATGGGAAATAATTAGCATAGCTGCTGTTCGCAATATTAATGCATTCAATCTGATTCAACTGTAGTATAAAATGTAAGTATTATGTGAATGCCTGGCTGAAGAGATGCGTCTTTAATCTAGTTTTAAACTGGGACAGCGAGTCTGAGCCTCGAACAATATCAGGAAGGCCATTCCAGAGTTTAGGAGCTAAATGTGAAAACGCTCTCCCTCCTTTAGTGGACTTAGATATCCTAGGAATGACCAGAAGCCTCGAATTTAGTGATCTTAAAGAGCGCGATGGATTGTAGGGCGATAGAAGTTCCGTTAAATACACGGGAGCTAAACCATTTAGGGCTTTATAGGTCAGTAGCAATACTTTGTAATTGATACGGAACTTTATAGGTAACCAATGTAGAGACGACAGAATTGGTGTTATATGATCGTATTTTCTTGATCTAGTAAGAACTCTAGCGGCGGCATTTTGGACTAACTGTAGCTTGTTTATTGAGGATGCAGGACAACCAGCTAATAAAGCATTACAGTAATCTAGTCTCGAGGTCATGAATGCATGAACTAACTTTTCTGCATCAGAAACAGATAGCATGTTACGTAGCTTAGCAATGTTTCTAAGGTGGAAAAAGGCTGTTCTTGTAACATATGAAATATGATTTTCAAAAGACAAGTTGCGGTCTAATATAACACCCAGGTCTTTTACTGTAGAGGATAAAGTAACAGGACACCCTTCTAAATTAAAGTTGTATTGTAAGAGGTTTTGTGGGCAGTTTTTTGGACTAATAAGTAATACCTCCGTTTTATCTGAATTTAATAGCAGAAAATTACATGTCATCCAGTATTTTATATCTTTAACACACTCTGTTAATTTAGATAATTTAGCGTTTTCATCTGGTCGTGATGAAATATATAATTGAGTGTCATCAGCATAACAGTGGAAATTAATTCCATGTTTTCTTATAATATTACCAAGTGGCAGCATATATATTGAGAATAGCAGAGGGCCTAACACAGATCCTTGCGGTACACCGTAGTTTACTGACATTATCTTCGATTTTTCCCCATTTACGCAGACAAAATGGTAACGGTCTGATAAGTATGATCTGAACCAGCTTAATGCCTGTCCCTGAACACCAGTGTAGTTTTGTAGTCGGTCTAAGAATATTGTATGATCTATAGTATCGAACGCAGCACTAAGATCAAGTAAAACTAGTATTGAGATACAGCCTTGGTCAGAAGCTAAAAGTAAATCATTTGTGATTTTAACGAGCGCAGTTTCTGTGCTATGGTGCGGCCTGAATCCAGACTGAAACTTTTCATAGATATCATTTTCTTGCAAGAAAGAGCACAGTTGAGCGGACACAACTTTTTCTAGTATTTTAGACATAAATGGAAGATTTGAAATGGGTCTGTAATTTGCTAGGTTATTATGATCTAATTGTGGTTTCTTAATAAGAGGTTTTATAACTGCCAACTTGAATATTCTTGGAACATGACCTAAGGATAAAGACGAGTTAATAATATTGAGAAGAGGCTCTTCCACTACAGGTAACACTTGTTTCAGTAGTTTAGTTGGTATTGGATCTAATAAACACGTTGTTGGTTTAGATGCAATGATAAGTTTATTTAACTCTTCCTGTCCTATAGTTGCAAAGCGCTGTAATTGTTCTTGCGGGGTGATAATTGAGGCTGAATCATAAGACACCATTAAAGATTGTACGTTTACAATTGTGTTTCTGATGCTTTCTATTTTCTCAGTGAAGAAATTCATAAAATCATTACTACTACACTGTAACGGAATATTTTGCTCCGGTAACGTCTGTTTATTTGTTAGTCTAGCGACGGTGTTAAATAAAAACCTAGGATTATTTTGGTTGTTTTCTATTAGTTTGCGGAGATGCTCAGCCCTGGCTGCTTTTAGGGCCTTTTTATAACGTGACATACTGTCTTTCCATGCGATTTTAAAGACCTCTAGATTAGTTTGTTTCCATTTACGCTCTAAATTACGAGTTTCTCTCTTTAGAACATGCGTAACACTGTTGTACCATGGTGCTTTAGTTTTCTCTCTAACCTTTTTTAATCTAATTGGTGCAACGATGTCTAATGTACTAGAGAAAATGGTGCTCATAGTGCTAGTCATTTCCTCTAGTTCATCTGTTTGTTTGGGTTCACTGAGCAGCTGAGATAGATCAGGTAAGCTATTTGAGAAATGATCTATAGTTGTTGGAAGGATTGTTCTGCCTGGTCGATAACGCGGCGCAACATGACAAATTTCAGCGGTACGTAGTATGCAAGTGACCATGTAATGGTCAGTGACTTCATCACTTTGCGGTATAATATCTATATCGGTTGGATCGGCTCCATGTGATATAATTAAATCTAGCGTATGATTAAGACGATGAGTGGGACCAGTTACGTTTTGCTTGACCCCAAAGGAGTTTAATAAATCTGTAAACGCAGCCCCTAAAGCATCATTTGAATTATCTACGTGTATGTTAAAATCTCCAACAATTAATGCTTTATCGACATTGACCAAAAGATCTGAGAGAAAGTCTGCAAACTCTTTTAGGAAATCAGTGTAAGGCCCTGGCGGTCTATATACAGTAGCCAAGGCTAGAGATAATATGGATTTCTTTCTTACATCTAAGAGAGTAACATTTAGCACAAGTACTTCAAACGAATTAAACCTGTGACCTGTTTTCTGAGTAACAGTAAGAATATCTTTATAGATTATAGCAACACCACCGCCACGACCAATCAGACGGGGCTCATGCTTGTAACAGTATCCAGGAGGAGTAGACTCATTAAGACCGAAATAATCATTTGGTTTAAGCCAGGTTTCAGTAAGGCAAAGTACATCGAAACTATTATCTGTGACCATTTCATTTACAATAACCGCCTTAGGTGTAAGCGATCTGATGTTTAAAAGACCTAGCTTTATAAATTGTTTTTGTTCACTAATATTGAGATTTTCTGGTTTAATCACAATTAGATTTTTCTTAGATCCTGCAGTAGATTTATTATTTGATCTCACTAAACGAGGAATAGACACAGTTTCAATATAATGTTCTACATTGGTACTTATATCAATTAAGTTTGGACAGCAAAGAGTGTGATTTGGACTTTGACTTACTAGTCATATGGTGTGTAGCGTCTTGGAGATGTTGTCCGACAGAAGAGCCGCTCCGATTCTGCTGGGGTGAAGGCCATCAGCACGGAAGAGCCTAGGTCGCTCCCAGAAAAGATTCCAATTATTTACAAAGAGCAGTCTCTGTTCATTACACCATGACATTAACCATTCATTTAGAGCAAATAATCTACTGAACCTTTCGTGTCCTAGTCGGTAGGTGGGAAGCGGTCCAGACACGATGATCGTTGTTTCAGGCGATGTACTGCGTACCGTCTCGATCAGGCTCCTGTAGTCCTTCTTCAGAACCTCCGACTGCCGTAGCCTGATGTCGTTCGTTCCCGCGTGCAGCACGACAGCTCCGACGGGCTCGTCACCGTTCAGAATCCCGGGAACCTGTGCAGCGACATCGAGAACACGAGCACCAGGAAAGCAGTGAGTGCGAACCTTACCTTTACCTATGGTAGCACGGACATGCCGGACGATGGAACTGCCGATGATCACAGCGTCGCATTCCGTCTCGCGTAGAGGGGAGAAGCGGTTCCGGGTGGAGATCTCGAAGGCCGGGAGGGGCGGAGAGGTCCTAGCTCTGGTCCTGGCCCGCGTCTTCCGCTGTGGAATCACCCAGGGTCCATGTTGTTGTGTCGGTGCCGGAGTGAATGAAACCAGGGATGATCGCATCCTGGGCAGAGAAACACATGGAGTAGACGAGGTCGGAGTCAAAAGGTTACTAACCACTGACCTGTGAGCATCGGCGCGTGATGTTTCAAGCGCGAAACGTCGATCTCGTAGCTCGGCCTGTCTCTCTAGTAGGTCGCGGATCTGCTTCTCCACGGATTCCAGCTCTAACTGCACAGAATGCAGCTCGAAGGTGTCCTCACCTGCACTCAAAGGTAACGTTAGACACACATCCGTTATATTCGCCATTATAGCAGATGTGCTATAATGGCGAATTATAGCTTTCAGTGATACGGGTGTAAATAAGTCGATCGATAGGCGCGACCACGCGTGTAATGCTAGCGGGCTAAGGCTAGTAGCGGAAGTTCGAAAGGTTGGATATATGTAGCGATATCAGAGCAATCCGATTGTTTTTTAAGGAGAATAGTATTCCAGATATGTTCACACGCTATAAAAATGAAAAAGTTCGTTTGTAAAAGAGTGTAAAGAAGAAAAACAAGGTTTCTGAATTAATTCGACGGAGCTCCAAACACAACAACGCACTCAGTCGCACGGAGCTCCAAACACAACAACGCACTCAGTCGCAAAACAATCTCTGTTACCTTAAATTATACGCTTATCTCTGTAAAGCTGCTTTGAAACAATCTACATTGTTAAAAGTGCTATATAAATGAAGGTGACTTGACTTGACTTAACTTTATCAAAAGCTTTTTCTGCATCCAGCGACACAATGATGGCGTTATTCTGCTGTTTTTGTGATATGTCAATTAAATTGAAGAGTCTACGGATATTATCGGAGGCGTGCCTGTTCTTTATGAATCCTGTCTGATCTGGGTGAATTATAGTGGGCATAACTGTTTCTATTCTTGTGGCTAAAGTTTTGGTGATAATTTTGAGATCTGTGTTAATCAGAGATAAAGGGCGGTAGCTAGATGGATAAGTTGGGTCTTTATTGGGTTTTAATATAAGAGTAATAATAGCTGTGTCCATATGTGTTGGTATAGATGAAGCGTTTTTAATATCAGTAATTAATCGGATGAATAGTGGTGATAAGATATCCCAAAAATGCTTGTAAAATTCTGCCGGTAGTCCATCGGATCCAGGTGATTTGTTATTTGGCATATTTTGGAGTGCTTTGAAGAGTTCTTCAACTGTAATTGGTTGATCTAACAGGTTTGATTGATCCATGGATAGTGATGGGAGGTGGACAGAGTTGAGAAAATGGTCTATTTTAGTTTGAGTAGGTTGATTACCGGCAGAATACAAGTCACTGTATAAATGTCTAAAGCTGTTATTTATTTTGTGCGGATCCTGGGTACACAGTGAACTCAAAGTGTTTTAATTCTACAATATATGGTGTAAAAATGTCTGAGTGCTGCCCTCTTCAGGTTGAACGGTGGCTACTGCAGTTGAAATTTCCTATTGGAAGTTGTGGTGCCCTGTGACGTAAGCAGTCACCAGCTCACCACGCTAGGGAGAAGTTGCTCCTGCTCCTAGCTCATGGACAGCTCCTACTCACGCTCTCCGTCTCTGCAAGATTTGGAAGGGAAAGGAATGATTCAGATTTCTATTGGCACAGCTACTAGAAGACTTACAACTGTCAGACAGGTTGCTTACATCACATCTACGTCGTCAAGCTCAGTTTGAGGCTGCGCAGTACGCTCAGCCATCAGGAAGTGAGAGCTTCTTTTTTTTTTTTTTTTTTTTTTTATTAAATGCTTGAAGAAGATAACAGGAAAACAAAACAAAAAAAAACACAAAAACATTAACAACAGCCATCGTCATTGTCATTACATTACAACCATACTCCAGAGACCCTCAGTCCAGATTAAGTTCCTTCAGTCTTTCAATCCAGATTAAGTGCCAAGTCCTTAAACACAGCCACTGTTCTTATAGCTTTTAAGTTTTTAGAGAACTCAATAGACTCAAAGTACATTTTCATTTCATGTTTAAATCTCAAAAAAAGAGGACTGCATTTAGAAAATTTACATTTGTGAATGTGAAATTTAGCTAACAGAAAAATAAGGTTTATAAAATAATTATCACTTTTCTTTTCACATTCATGAAAACCAAAAATTACATTTCTATATGTTAATTCAAAGTTAGGATTCACATAACATTTGATAAAATCATAAATGTCACACCAAAATGTCACTGTGAAAGAGCAGTTCCAAAATAAATGTAAAGTAGTCTCAGGTTTCTCTGAACAGAAAGAACAGAGGGTATCAATGTCATTCTTAAGTCTTTTGAGAGAGCACTTATCTGGGTAAAACCTATGAATTAAAAAATTTAAAGGTAATTTCTCTCGTTTTGTTAGTTATCAGGTATTTGTGAGGTAATGTCCAAACTTTTTTCCATGGAATATCACTTACAAAACCATTCCAATAAGAAATTACATATGGCACAGAAACCAACTCCTCCTGAAACAAGACTCGAATTTTCTTATTGTTTTTGGATTTAGAAGAAGAAAGACATTGTTTACCAACAAATGTCTTACACAGATCCACTGAGCGATAAAGAGATGAAAAAGAAAATCCTTTATAAAGCATGATAACTCCTTGTGGCACTGCATCAGCCACGATGGCAAACTCTTTTGGAGTAACAGGAATTCCATGCTTTACCAAGAACTCAGAATAATTACAAATTGAACCATTTTGATTGAAAAGTTGAGATACAAAAATAATTCCATTACTAACCCAATTATCAAAGAACAGAGATTTATGTTTATACAGTAGGTCCTTATTATTCCAAATTATATAAGAGTGAGGAGTAAAATTGTGTTTAAAGATGAGGGACCAAGCTAATAACATTTGGAAGTGAGTGACTTCTAATTGACTTCACTTTTCTCCATTGAAGTCTATGGGTCCATTTCTTATAGTACTGTCTATGGGAACGAGGAGCGAGGA